>NC_092621.1:73990000-74290000 GCF_047663525.1 Anas platyrhynchos | reverse complement strand
GAGGGGAATCTTTGCTTTGCTCTTGTAAACACAATCTGTTTGACCACCCAGTATTACTTCATGTCATTATACGTGGCTGCCTGCCACAGCTGTGACACACATGAGGTACTATGACAAAAGAGAAACGTTGCTAAACACTGCAATGTCCAGACCCTGCCTTACATGATTCCTTCTTTATGCAAGTTTCATCATGTTCTATGCCATATCCTTGCTAATAACAAAAGGATTATGTTAGTTAAACTTCGCTGATTTGCCTGGAATTTGAAATATGACATAAATTAGAGATCTTGAAACTTGAGGTCTTGATATTTTTGCTCTTGAAGAAAGTAATAGCAGTAGATCACTGTAGAAATTTCGATAAGGTATATTTCACACAATAGTGTATGCATTTAATTTAGTAGTTGGATCTCATGTCTTTGTAGGGTTATGAAACTATATGATTGAAATCCTGATTATCTTGTACTTGACACATTGGCACTTGTCCTGGGCATATCCTATCTCATTGGAAAGCCTGTGGAAAGTGTTGTCTTTTGATTGTCCAAGTTTCTTTAATATCCATCTAAACATCATGAAGCACTTCTTTACTGTGCAGATGATAGAGCACTGGCACTGGTTGCCCGGAGAGGTTGTGGAGTTTCCTTTCTCCAAAAGCCATCTGTAGATGGTCCTGGGCACCTGCTGTAGGTGTCCTTACTTGAGCAGGGAGGTTGGACCAGATGACCAAAGGTCCCTTCCAATCTTAATAATTTTGTGATTCTGTGATTCTTTGAGTCAAAAAAACAAACAAACAAAAACAAACAAACAAACAAAAAATGAGTCAATGTCAATTGTAACTCACTAATAAGTTTGACTGTTATCATGTTCCCCCACCCCCTTTTTTTAATTTTAAATTTTTATTTTTTAGTTACTATTAGCATCAGTGCATAATGCATTGTATCAGTTCTTTACCTAAGTGTTGCAGCCTCAACCCATGGGGACAGGGACCTAGCCTTATGAAATACTTTTTCTTATTTGTTTCCTTTATTTTAACTGGTTTAAGTACTCTTCTTTCCTGTCTTTCATCCTACTGTGCTGGATTAAAAATATTGTTTCATGAATGAAGCTTAATAATTAAGTACCTTTAAGTCTGATTTTTTATTTATATATTTATTTTTTTCACTTAGTTTAAAATGTCCACCATCTTCTGAAGAAGGAAGAGGAAAGGAGGACAGTCTGAATTAATTTGTGAAGGTTGGCTGCTACTTCTTATCTGTTACATGCAAAAGAACTGTTTCTTTTATGTCTAAGCCTGGTGATTTTCCACTGGTGAAGGAGAAAACCATTCGATGAGGCTAAGTATTTGGGGAGAGTATTAGGTACATTTAAACTTCTCCTACCTTTTTTTTTTTTTACGAGATACACATGATTTTTTTTACGAGATACACATGATTTTTTCTCTTTCTAGGACGTTAAGGAAGCTTGTGCCACAGACAATGATTTGTCACAAAAAAATCTGAAAGAGAGGGAAAAGAAGGGGGCAAGGGAAGAAAGAGTGTGTTTAAAAGAAAAGAAAAATTATCTTTATTATCATTAGAAAGCATCAAGACAATGTTGACACAATTTGCTCAATATCTTAAACCTAAAGATTTTCACACTACTCAGGGTTTTCTGGAGCTGATTTATGCACCTGGCAATGAGCTCCAGTTTGTACATGCTTTGAGAAACATCTCAGACTGGCAACTAAACGTTATTCCTCTGGTCCTGTTCTAATGTAATGTATTAACACTTTCATTTTATTTGCATTTTTGGTTGGGTTTGATTTCTAGAGGTGTTCATTAAAGTACATTACTTTTGGAAATTATTTACTGGAATTTGCATTGGAAACCTTATTATAAAAGTTACACTCATTTTGAGAAGGATATAACTTGACCCCCTATCCAGTGCAACAAAAATTTCAAATATCAAAGTATCAGTTTTAAAGCAATTACAAAAAGACAATAAAGAAAATTGGATAAAAAACTATCAATTGATCATAATCTGAGAGCATCTGTGAGTAGAATAAGGACAAAATCTAAAATACATTATTCAAATTGATATATATATATTTTCCCAGTTACATTGTTTAGTTTACAAGCATTCAGACAAGAAGGTGCTCAATGCCAACCCAAATGCCTTGATGAAGTCTCCATATTAGTCGTATAAACAAAAAAACTTTTGGTAGTTGGTTGAGGCCTCACTGTGGGAAATCAAAGTACATGCTTTAAATACTGTTGTCTTTCTAAAATAATCAAATGGAAATGTACTCCCCTGATCTGAAAATTAAACCAGAGATTGGAGATTAGTCAAAGTTCTTATGAGATCTTCTATATTTAATATCTTCCAGCTGATAATAAACTTCCTCATTATATTTTACTACTTGTCCAGTCCCTGTAAGAAACCATTTTATGTCTTTGATAATCATTATCTACATTTGATGTAGCTTTTCTACTGTATCCTGTCTTTCTTATCAGGTTCAAGGTTCAGCAACATAAAAGTAAGAGAATGACTTCTGTTTCCTTCCATACTTCATTTCCATTTCTATTCCCATTTCTTATTCCATTTTCATTTCCACTTTATCTCTTTCGTAACACTTTTGAGACTCTTTGAATGTCTTTAATGAGAGACCCAACTGACCGTTTTTTGGCCCAAACCTAAACACACTATATGAGCTAGATTTCCCTTGTCTATCTAGTAGCTCACTAGTTCAGCAAACTCTGGTATCTTTAATATCTTTGTGTCACCAATATATATGTCGTCAATATAATTATAGCTTGCTTACTCATATGTTCACTTACTGCTATTCAGAATAGATTCTATGACTTTTCTCAAGTGGAGCTTACTGTGCTGACCTGCAGTTCCTGTCTGCTCCATCAAATAAATAAAAATATAAATAAAAAATTCAGCACTAGGAACCTCTCAGTCCTTTAGCACAAAGGTAATTTAAATAAATTTCTCATATTTAAGCATTCCACAGCTCAGTTCTTTTAAGGGTTCTGAATTTATCCCCAGACCTATGTGTGGCTCAGCTGAAACAAAGAGAAGATCAATAAAAAAAAAAAAAGATGTTCTAGGTGCTCAGGGGTAAATAATGTTGTCCCACTTTTAAGGGATTCAACTCCCAATCTTACCTAAACCTACCGCTTTTGATGAGGGTCATGTTTTAAAGATGTTTCCAAAGAGTATCAACAATTGTTTTTTTTTTCCTGCAGGCTTTATTGGCTTTTTCTCTATTGGAGAATGAATCATCCTTCTCCTAAATTAGTAAAGCAGTTTTCACCAGGAAATGTGAGCTGACCAATGCTCTGCTACTAGTAAATGTCAGTTAATATGGAACAATTTATGCTACATGAAACTTCAATTTCATCCTAGTGGCAATTTCATTGCTTAGCTTTAGAATCCTGAAAAGTCACCTCCATAGCTAGACAAACTGATTATTAATATTTTTCCATGCTATTACAGTTAGATCATCATCAAACTTGAGGAGATTTTCACACAGGGAGGCAGAAATGGAATTTCCATTCTTATCTGGGTGTCCTGCATATGGAGTTTGATTCGTGAAGTCTTTCCCAAGCATCATTTAAACTGCTAAATAAGTTGTTTTTCTTCTGACTAAAAGACTTTTGGGATATTTAAATGTCTCAGTTAAAGCTTGCTGTCAGGATGGCCTTGGTCAACTAAGAGCTACATGTTGGCATTCCTTAATTCAAATGTCTGCTTGTGGTCATTCTTGGTGTGGGAGCACTGTATAGCATCTTTCCCATCTGGACAGAAATGTCTGACAGTATATCATTTATGACTGTATTGGTTTTTATTATTATTATTATTGTTTTTTTTTTGTTTTTTTTTTTTTTTTTTTTCTAAGAACAGTGTAATGCATCTTAGAGCTCGAACTTGAAAATCTTTGTGATCTTTTATCACACGTGAAAATGGTAAAATTTGAAGAAATAATGTAATTTCTGAAGTCTTATCTCTGTGACTTTTTAGTAGACAGTTAATTTAAAAATAATAAATTAGCTCTATCCAGATTGAAACCCATGCTATAGTTGAACCCTAAAATTTACCAGTAATATGCACAAGTGGCAAAACCCATTCTCAGCTCTGTCATTCTGGGAACTCTGCATACATGATTGTTTCTGAGCAAGAGCTGAGTTGTCAGGGAGCACTCATGGCTCAGAGGGGCAATGACCAGCATTTTACAGAGGAGGAGTCTCATGAAGTCTTCTTTGAAGTTCTAGTGTTATTGTTACTTGGTAAAGACTTCAAGGAAAGGCAAGGTGCAGCCAACCCCCATCACCACTTTGTGTTATGTCCCAGCTGAAGTTTTCAATTATTTCTATTTGGGACAGCTTCTATATACTTATCTCCAACTGCATGTTGTTTTCTCAAGTTTATGTCAAGATCCGTGTGGATAGCCCGGTCCTATTCCATTTCAACTTCTAAATAGCAGAGTTGGGAATTTGACTCAGTTGCATTTACTGTAACCATCCTTGCTATGCAAACAGCAATCTCTGAACAGGCTTATGCATTTTTCAGATCTTTGTATGTTTTCACAGCACATAAAAATGTCTATGACCTTTTCTACAGCTTGATGCAGTTAAATTATTCTTACTGCTTCCTTTACTCTCTACATAGATATGGGAAAAAAAAAAAAAGTGTCTGGTGAGTGACCAGTCTTAAAATATTTGTCACTTCCTGGAACTACTGATTCAAAAATTGTAGTATACATCCTTTAAAGCAGTAGCGTTAAAATGGATTTTTTTTTGTTTTGTTCAGAAAGTGTACTCTTTAATCTTTCTTTGTGTCTTTGAGGTAGGCATTGAGATTCTTTGCATGTTCAAGTTACCCACATACTCTGAAAAATACACAAGTATTCAAATCTATGCTTTTTAACTTGTCATTTTTAGAATGATTTTGAGTTTGAGTATTTCACAATCATACCATCAATTTCAGTAATCCTGTGTTTTCATTTTTCCTAAGAGTCTGCTTAAGACTTTTGAGGTTAATAAAAAGAGACAAGAGTTCAATTGGCAGGAAGATCCAGGAAAGAAGTTCTACAAAATTGTATGCAATGTGTGAAGTATGTAGTAGGAAAAAAAAATATTTTTGTGAGATTTTCAGTTACCACACGCTATGTTATATGGAAATGAACAGGCTTAAAAAGAGTATGAAAATGTATACAGTTTTATACCAGCAGTTTCCTGTTAATTGTGGATGTCTGGAAAATGATATCTTACTACGCAAAAATCAACTTCAGATTTACTTGGCCAATATGATAAATGCATTGAACTTAGTGCTTAGAAATTTCTGCAGAGGAAGACCTCTTAATAAAGTCCAGGTGGAGAGACCTTTGTGCTCCAGTCACTGTCCTATGAGTTTTCCAGTCAGAACAATACACAAAAACAGTGTTTAAGTAGATGAAATTATTAGTGCTCATGATAAAATGATAGTGCATTGTGGTGGCACTCACATAATTGTTTAAAATCCTGATAAATTAGTTTATATGAGAGTATAAATTGTAATGTTAATTATGACAGCTGTGTTTAAATTCATTTCATTGATACAGTGCTACCATCAGGTTTCATTATTAATATTTCCCAGCACAATGTAAACCCATTCAGCTAATCAGCATCTAAAAATATAGTTTTAATTATAATTAGATTGGTGTTTAAAAAGTTAGAAGATTTGCTCTTCAAGCTTGGCTTTAGGAGCAAACAATTAATTCCTGAACAACTTTAACCTTATTTTTTGTCCCTACTGATACCTTAGTAGCAAAAAAATATATAATAATAATTGGACTTGAGCTAACAGAATTACAAATAGAGCTTTAAAAACCCAGAGGTCACAGAAGTGGAGAAGGAAAACATGTGACTGGTGTTTCAAGAAATGATCAAATATGTAGTATATGCAATCAAATGAAAAATATCGTTTAAGTAAGTTGAACTGTTTGTATTTTTAAAAAGTCAAGTAAAATGTGAATCAACAGGTAGCATTAAAAGAAATTTATAGCTATTTAACTAAAATAATCTATACTGAAATTTTCAATTCTTATATTTATGTAAATACAAAATGTGACCCAAAATTCATAGACTATCCTGACATCTATAGTTAGAGCTCACGTTTTAAAAGGCCTAATACTTCAAACCTTAACAAAAGATATAAAGTTATCAGATTATGACGAAGCTGTCATATTGTTTGTAATCTTTTCATCCTAAAATTGCTACATCTCTCTGCAATTTTATTGCATGTTCTGTCCAAAGGAACATTAAAACAAAACAAAACAAAACAACAACAACAACAACAACAACAACAACAACAAAACAGTAAGACTTGCTTATTCACCACTGAGAACAGATGTTGCTCTGCTTATATACAGCATGTTGAAGCAGAAAATTCACTTTTCAATCTAAATACATTTTTAGTAAGTCCCAAGAAAAAAAATTGAACAAATAGATCTATTTATTTATTTATTATGTTATTGGTTATATTAAATGGCCAGAAAAAAAAGCCCATCTGTGATTGCCTTTATGAAGCAACGTAGTTCATGTAATTTGAGGATGGTTGATGTCTATCAATGACAAAGAGGATTTTTTGTTGTTTGTTTGCTTTTGCTGTTTACCATGGGTCATAGCAAGTTTCATGTGGAACATCAGCTATTGTCTATTGCATACCCATGGGACAGTAAAGAAAAGAGGTTGCTGACTTCAGTCATGCAGACTGAAGTTGGAGAATAAAGATTGTTAGAGCATGTGTTAACTGAAAGTAGTTTTAGGTTCTGAAATCTAATGTGTCAGAACATGGGAAGAAAGCCTATTCCATTCAATTATTGGTAACAGGAAGATATACTTCATTTCTTATACAAAATGTTTTATAGTTCTTTTGGTAACTCATTCCATCTTGATGTATTTTACGTGTATTTTACTGATTCAATCCACAGAAGTGTGAACATTGAAAATTCTGTCTTAGTGGTTTTCAGTGGGTTTGCAACATACTGTAAAGTTTTTAAATAATAATAATAATACAAGAAAATAATAATAATAAAAAAGAATTAACAAGGAACAAGCAAACTGAAAATAATTTTCTATATAAAAAACATCCCTAAATGCAGTAGTTTCTGGGGAAATATTCTGATCAGACTGGCTATGTCCTCACAACTCAGTACATTGCCCCATGGAGGAAGCTGGTCCAGTGATTTTCCTGTGTGCCGTTGTATTGTCTTCCTCTGAAGCCTGTAATAGCCGTTTTGTAGATCCTGCAGTGCTATTCCTGAAAAACACATTTTCTTCCTCTGCTGCAATTTAATCTCAATAATATTGTTTGCAGCCTCAGTGAATGTACACTTTATCTTCTTGTACAGATGATTTGGAGAGCTCTAAGTATGTATTTTCATCTGCTGCAATGTTTGAATAAAGTTTTACAAGGGCAGATTGACTTTCAGGATAGTACAAGTCAATGAGTTTCCATCTTCATTTATTTGATCCCTGCCAGTCCATGTCTCTTCATTATGCTCGGGTCAGCGATTTTATCCCCTGTTTTAGAACTGAAATTCCCTGTAATCAGAGGATACTGAACAAATTCATCTCTCATGTAGCTCCACTGTAGTCAAAGCACTTACACGAGGGATGAATTTGGCTCAGAATATTTGGCATAAAGTCAGTGAATTACTATAGCTGCTCCAGTTCTCTTCATTTTCATCACCCTTGGCTGCTCTAGTTGGTACTTAAACCTGAGTAGTGGTCAGATTTATTGGGTTTCTTTAGAGGAGGATTAAAATAAACTTGACACAGCCTGGATTACATCCTATTATATCACGCTTTTTACTCAGATCCCTCTTACACCTTCACATGGACAGCCAAAACTAAGTACTCTGAATGGGAAGTAGGACCTGAAGATGAACAAAATCCATTAACTCTGAGGGAAACGAGAGTTGCATATGTTAAACCTTAAGAACCAAATTCAGAGCATAATATGAGATTCTTTGTGCAACACATCATGAATTGCACAATATCAGTTTCTCTAAAATATAGAAGAAAAAAAAAGTTGCAACTTTCATCAATCCATGGTGAAACTCCACTCCCCTGCTGACTATTCCATATAGCAACGTGATTATGATTTTGAACCCTCTGCTCCTCCGCTGACATAATTAGAAATTCCAAACATATTTGGTCATGTTCCATTACTTTTTGTGTTTTATCCAAAATAGATATCCATAGATATCTTTACCATTGACAAGAAAATTCCCATGCTGGACAATTTGAATAGTGATATCTGTCCCTGTCTTTGCAGTGTGGCAATATCTGCCTATAAAACTAGAAAAGACAACAAACTGATATCCCTTTGTGTCATATCTACATCACACTGAAGCCCTCTGATTTAGGGCCCTTCTTGGTCACCTGCAAGGGCATTGCAGGATATTCTCCCACTGTGATATCAAGAAGTATTTATTATTTGATAGGAGAAAAATACAGTCACATTTTATTTCCTTCTCTTTTCACATCTTTGGAAGCATGACTACATCGGATGACAAAATATCTAAGTGATAATAAAAATCTCAGACCTATCTTGGCTATTCACAAGCTCATGTTTAAGAAAACTCCGGATTTTGAGTTCAGGAGGAGTTTTCCTTCAGGTTAGAGCAGCCATCTTCTCTTCATGATTTTTGATAACTTCAACTCGCATGTCCTTCCTATAAAAAGAAAGTAAAAAGTTTGATAGTTGTTTTGATGTCTCTTTCTTAGGTGAGTAGCACTTTGTAATTGCAGCCTTTTTTTTTTTTTTCCAAATTCATTAATTTGTCATACGATATCAGCAACATTGCTCTAGTGCCTCGATCAGCTGTACCAGGGGACCCTGCTAAGTCATTATGTCATTGAGTGGTTTTCTGTTCATTCCAGCAGTGCTTGTTATTTGTTCTTTCTTTATTTGTTGCATACTGATTACATAGTGCCTGACATCTCTGAAGTTGCACCACAGCAGTTTTCTGTATGTTCTGAGGAGAAGATTTAATCAATTTCCAGTCAGCATGTGTAAACCCTCACTAGGTATTGAGCTGACACATATTTAAACATGATACCCTATAGAGACTGTCAAATATAGAAAAACTGATCAGAGGATTTGATGAAAAGTGATCAAATTCATAAAACCATTTCTATATACACCTGGTCAAGTATCAGGAAAATTAATATGTTGAACCAAATGTATAATAATGAAAACAAGAGAGTGAGACAAATCATTCTGAATCATTTTAAATATTTTATCTCTAGAGCAACTAGTTGGAAGTTTGTACTAACCGCCTTTGTAGGTAATAAGAGGCAGTTTGCCTCTTTAAATTGGCTCTAAATTGCCTCATTAAATTGGCTCTTTGAGCACTGAAGATAGACCAAAGAGAGAAATTGATCTGGTTTTGGTTGATTGCATCTAGAACAAGTCAATAGAGAAGAGGATGAGGGAAGCAGACAATAGCTAGGACCCTTTCTGTCTGACGTAGATATTTGGCAGGTCTAAGTCAACACCCAACAGTCATATTTCCTGATGTTTTACAACTGTAAAAGGCACAGTTCTTACCAGGGAGCACTGTACTGGAGAGCTGTCTAAAAGGTGGAAAGCTCCCCAGAACTCGACACATCATTCTGTGTAGAAAATGCAAAAGTTTCACTGTAGAAATGTTTGAGTGTGAGAGTGTGCATCCTGTCCTTTATTCACACACGGAAAAAGTAGCAAACTCACTGGACAAACAAAGTCCTGATAAAATATTCAGTCGTTTCATAAGAGAGAGAACACAAGAAAGAATCTGTTTTGGTATACAGAAAACATTTTCTTGCAGAAGGTTTATCCCTAAAAATTAGGTCAGCTTTGTAGTTTACTTTTTTATGTAATGAAGCACAGAAACTTCATAATTTTTGCTGAATTATTAATGTACATTAATATCATTCATGCACAGGAGCTTCATTGTGTATGTATATGTTTAGTTAACAGAAGCAGAAATCTCCCTTTCATGGGATATTTTTCCTTTCATAGTTGTTTGTAGGAGTGACCAAGTTCTTCCTTGTTTTTGAGAGCAACCACTTGCACAAAATAAATAATTCATTTTTTGTTTGAGTATGTTTATGTATTTGAGTATGTGTATGTGTGATTGTGTGCATGCCTCTCTCTGTGTAAATGATGTACACACATACCATGTAAGTAGCAAACTGGTATTTTGAAACAACAGAATTTTGGGGAACACGATTGTTTTTGTAACTCAGGGACTTCTGAAATAGCAAACAATTATCCACCTTGTTTGCAACAGCAAAGATGGATAATATAACAACATGATTTAAAAATTAATCTTAGCTCCACTCAACTAAGCATAAAAGAAAATATATGACCTGCTGAGGAGATGTAGTGAGCCTGCAGCATATTGTATATCACTGCCAAAAGTTAGAAAAGGCTTTGAAAGACCTTGCTACTGAGAGTGGAGTTTTCTGTCTTATGTAAATTTCTAGCTAAATGTCTATGTGACCTTGAGAAAATTCAAGTATAATCAATGATCACCTCAAACCAGCAGTGCAGGTATGATATCCAGAAAACTTTATTCTATGCATATTCCAAACATCACCTGTGAGAGGAAATAGTTGTCCTCAACTCATCAGAAAAAGCCAGAGACCTTTCCATGATGATATCATAGGCTGTATGGGCTTAATGTAGAATATTATAGCTTTAGGCTACTGGCTTGGTTAGAAGCAGACAATTTTATTTCATTTTATTTTTTAACCGAAATATAGAAGACTGAATTTACAAAAGATCTTAAAAACTTGCAGTTCCCAGCAAAACAAGTAAAATAGGAGATAGATTTTCTGAATTCACATCTCATTGACAGAGCTAATGATTCAGAAATGCTACTGAACTACTGCAACAAAATTCAGCCAAAACAAGCTAATGTGTGCTCATAAAAGGAAATTCAAAGGTGCAGGTGTGCTCTTGTGTAGATAAAAAATGGGAAAGAATTAGGCAAAATCTCAGTAAAATAAATTAAAGTGAATTACCTGTCATGTGCCACTGTCTCTGAGGAAATCCACACTAAGTTTCTGTTTGTCAGCTGATGTATGATTATTTTTTAAACTGTGACACCTTTTCCAGTGTGTCTCAGATGCTCAGATTCGGTTTCTCCACAGATTTGGAAACTCTGCAGATTTGGGCACTTCTAGCAAGTTGATTCCAGTGCACTGCAATGCATTTTTAGTTGGTATCTGTTACAACAACAAAGGGCATTGATGGTGTAAGACACCATCTATGTCACCCTTAAAGAAGTTGTGCCATTTGTTCTTAAAATCTCCCTATTTTTGTGACACTGAAGGGGAAAGCCTTGAAAGCTTTAGCCAGCAAAAATTGCTACAAAAAAAAAAGTGGATACAATTTAAAGGTAATATGATAGCAGGTTGTCCCTAGCACTTCCAGCAAAAAATCTGTCAGATAGTTGTTTGTTTGTTTGTTTGTTTTTGTTTGTTTCCTCTTTTCTGTAGTTCATTGCCTTTGCTGAAAAGAAGGGAATCCTTCTTCATCTGGTCCCTCACTACTGCAGGTAAGACATCTGTGAAAGAATACAGGTTGCACCAATGAAACAACCACAAATCAGGCCAAAGTTCCTACCACAATGCAGGAAGTCTACAAAGGAAGCCTGCCTAATCTACAAAGATAAAACACAGCCTGTGTTTGACCTTTATTAACTACGAACTCTAAGCTATCTACTGTGAACCAACATCAACAGTAATTTGTGTGAGTTACAATTATTCTGTAATTCTCTAGCACAGCTTCAGTGGCTCCACAAGTGTAGCTGGAAGCAGCCTGAGGCACCATCTCATCACTTCAGGCCATTAAGTTTATTCATTTAATCACTGCTACTTTGCAGCTTAACCTGTCAGGCTCTGGACTTCTCTTTGAAGTGGAATAGAGGGAATCAGATTAAAAGTGTAGGCCACTTGAAAATAATAGTGTCTATCGCTTGGGAACAGTTGCTTGATTTCAGATCCCTGAACACAGCAGCTGTCTTCTGTATTCAGGACATGCTTACTTCTTTTTTTTTTTTTCTTTTTTTTTTCTTTTTTTTTTCTTTTTTGTATGTACATATCACATGAGATTCTCCAGTTCTGAATGTTTGTCATTAAAAGTTTTCACTATTTATTAAGGGATGGTGGTGAGAAGGGTGGGGAATCTGGGGACATCTTAACCATTTTTAAGCAGAAGAGCATAAAAAAATTCCCTTTCCCATTCCTCCCTTAATCACTCCTTGAATGTGTTCTTCCTCCACATTCATGTGAAATGTGTTCTTCCTCCACATTCATGTGAAAATGTTGATTCTTGCCTTCACTTTAAATACTTATATAAATCAAAATCTGTGGCTCTATTTATGATCTCATTTCCACTACTTTTAAACTGAACAAATCTTCTGAACTCAGTGAAATTAAACTGATTTTAAACCACAGAGAGGGAGAATAAAATCCACTCTCTTTTTAGATTTTTGTCATATAGATCAGAGTGATTTACAGCTGTCTGAAAACTGATTTAGAAAAACAGCTAACTTGAAAGATGTCCTCTTAAAAGACTTTTAGAAGCACTTATGGAAAGCTCTACATAATTTAATGTGGATGACACCAATGTGGTTGTGCTGAAACTGCTTTTTGAGCTTGTAAAAAAGTAGCCTGAATAATCTTTTCTGTAGGATTTTAACACATCTTATTTTTGGGTCAGCAATCTTCTATTTGTTCAGGTAAGTTGACCATATGAAAATATGGAAGAACCATTGATTACTTATCATTGATTACTTAGCTTTTGAAGGATTTATATAGAGGAAGCATAGCAAATATCACAGAATCATAGAATGGTTTATGTTGGAAGGGACCTTAGAAATCATCTCAGAAATCATTTCCAAACCCCTGACATAGGCGGGGATGCCACCCACCAGACCAGGTTGCTCAAAGCCCCATCCAGCCTGGCCTTGAATACCTCCAGGGGTGGGGCATCCACAGCTTCTCTGTTCAGCCTGTTCCTGTGCTTCACCACACTTAGAGCGAAGAATTTCTTTATAATGTATGATCTAAATCTATCCTCTTTTTATTTAAGACCAATACACCCATTTGAAAGCCTGAATATTCATTTCTGGTAGCTTTTCTCAATATTTATATTCCTTATTTAATTAATTCTCTTTAGGAATAGTTCAGTGCCAGTCTTTGGGCTGATCTGTCAAAGCAACCAGGAAAAGAACACTCAACAAAGCTTGTAAAGGTTAGTTTTCTTTGGGGAAGCGGTATGGGTGCTGTACAAAGCATTAAATGAGATGAATGTGCAGGGTGAGTTAGTGAGAACAGCCCAATATAATGGTTGCATGGACAATTTTCAACCGATTTGGAGATCTCTGAGTAAGGTATTATGTCAAACATACATAGCTTGACTTGTATGGATTCCGCTTGGAAAGCATGTTTGCGGTGTCCTCACCTTGGCCAGTGCCATGTGAGATCTTTGCTCCAAGAAACTGAGCATGAATTCTGCTGCAAACTTTTCATGGTTTCATCATGCTAAAAGTTTCTTTGATGCTAAGATATTAATTCAAATCTCACCAGTTGTACCCATACAAGAAATCTTGTTGATATCACAGTAGAAATGGGGGGAAAAAAGATTCCACTACATGAGAGCTACTGCTCTCATCCCCTTCATTATGCATTTGCTATCTAGTAATTTAATTCTGATTATTTTCCCTTTTTCTCTGTTGCAATCTTCCTATCACACAAGTGTACTGTGCATCCTGAGGTGCACTTGCCACTCCTCTTCAGCAGCTGAGTTCGGCAGAGCTGCACCATTCAACCAGTGAAGAATCTGACCCTGTTTTCCAATTGCTAATTCATTGAGTTTTATGAAAGCCACTTCAATTATTACCATTTCAGAAAATGAGAAGGGGAGGGTGTTTCATGTACCTGACTGAACTGTGCAGAGGGAGAGGAAATACAGAAAATATTTTTCACACCCTTATGGTACATCGTCCCTACATGTACTCGTGAGGAAGGCAGTGTGAATGCTGTCTCATCCTCTAAGCACACAGCTGCAGCATTCAGTGGCACTTCACAGGTGGCTGAGGTTTTTTTCAGGTTTTAGATCCTACTTGGAGTGTCAAACTGCTTCTGATTTATTTTTTTAATTTATTTTAATTTATTTTTTTTTTATATAAACAGGAGCTAGAACCTGAAAAGACATGAAAACATCCTTTGAAATGCTGCAAGCATGGCAGCTGTGCATTGGAGCTGGGAGAGAGGAAGGAGGAACTTGAAATTACAGAAGGAATATTTTTATGGTATGGAAAATCTGCAAGATTTAATCTATTTTCTTAATGTTAAAAACGCTCCAAAATATTTTAAAACATTACTTTCCTCTGTGTGCACTCAAGAACATCCAGAGAGCTAGAAGAAAAAGAAAAAGTAAAAGAAAAACAGAAAAAAGAGAAAGAAAAGTCAGAAAACAAGAAAAAAAAAAAAGGATAAAAGAAAAAGAAAAGAAAAAGAATAAAAGAAAAAGACCACCAAAGAAAACCAGTTTTCCTACACTTAAATGAGAATATACAAACAGGTTAGACCAATGCTCCAACCCTGAAACTCATCTTTTACAGTAGCTGGTGGTGCTTGTCTAGGTAAGAGCATAAGAAGGTGAGCAGGACATGCCTACTTTGAACAGCTCCATTGCATTGTGGCTCAGTGTCTTCTTGAGACTGAGGGGGTGCATGCTTGCTTAACAGACTTCCACAGATTTCTTTTCCTCATAAATTAGCATAATTGGTTTTGGACACAGATAAACTGTTAGTAGCCACAGAATAGCAAAGAGTTTTGCTAAATATTCTTTAAGAAAGCATTGTATTGTCCTTATCTTGAAGCCACTACCTACCTTTTTTTCCCTGTTTTAAAATATGTTATCAGCATAAACAACGTACTGCTCAGGTGATGAAGCTGTTGTGGTTGTGACACACTTATATTTGATAGGCAAAACACATGTTCTGTTATGTTAAAAATATAAAATTTCAACGGCATAAAACCTATGAAATTCTATATTGTGATAGCTATAATCTCGTTACCTATAAATAGACAGGTTTTTATATATATATATATGTATATATATATGTATATATATCCTGATATATTACCATGAGAATGGTAAGAAAAATTTAAATATGTTATTTTCACTGTAGAGATCAGTGTTAGAAAAACATTACCACACAAGAAAACGTGTAGTATGAATTTTCTTCTTCACCTATACAGTGACATTAAGCCATAATGTTAGCTATTTAAAGGATAATACTACATACTTGAAACACTGTTACAGCTGAAGTGATGCAGATCAGGGACACTAAACTAGCTCTAAATTACCATATTCACAATAGATAGATAAAGTGGTTAAGGCAAATAAACCCAATTTTACCTATATTGTTTAACTCATATTACATTTCATTTCTAAAGCAACAATATTTTGTCAATGGTGGAATATTTTGTAAAAGAAGGGGAATGAAACCACAAATGTCCTTCTCTATGATGCTGGCTTTCTTCCTGCAGAATCCTTGCACCGAGGAACATGTAGGACAAAATATTGATCCCCCCTGAAAGAACAAGCAAAGATAATTTCACCATTAATGTTGAAAAACTGCAGCTTTTCCTTACATACATTACTGACTGCATTTTTGAGAATAAAATTGTATTTTGGAGGCATTTAAGTGAATTAAACTTCCCACTAATAGAGAGTTCTAGGCTAAGTTACTTCATAGGCTTTTGTAAATTTCACCATCAATGGTGGAGCAGTGCTGAACAGACACCAACAAAACCGTCCCCCACAACAGTTAGAACAAAACTTTCAGGCTCATCTAAAACCACAATGCATAGCACAATTCAAAAACAATGACATACGGGTAGTGCATTATTTAATAAAACAAGAAACTTACGTGGTATTTCTTAATTGCATAGATATTGATAGATAACGATTTCAAACAAGAAATGTGGAGATTGTGACATCTGGTGCATTTCTTTTTTTTTTCAGGCGGGGTGGGGGGGGGAGGGAATGACGCTTTTTAATGATAGCTGACCTCAAGGAAAGGAAGAAATGCATGCACAAAGAGCACATGCCACCCAAATTAAAAAAAAAAAAAAAAAAAGAGAGAAAAAAAGAAAAAAAAAAAAAAAAAGAGAGAGAGACACAAAGCTCCAACAATGTTCCCATCTTTCAGCAGGAATAGAAGAAGTGGTAAACAAGCTGGTGACCACCCTTTGTGATACCAGAACTCATGGACTGCTGCACCAGAGCAAACACAGCAATGCCCATGAATAACAAATTACAGTAATATCCTCTATACAAAGCTTTTGTTAAAACCTGTAGGACTGTTGAAATTTCACTGGCAAACAATCTGTAACAGGTAAACTGTTTTCAATATGCTGTTCTTTTGAAGTACAGCAACTCAGTGTCTGATTGTTCTCCTCACATCTAATTTTCATCTCAGAGCCCTACTCTGATTTCATTTTGCTTTACACATTGGACTTTCATTAAACCCAACATATACAGAGATATGTAAATCAGGATCAAGTTCAAAAACATTTCTTTTGTCCCAGATGTATGCTCACTCAATGAAATTACATCTTCTCCCACAAATACATACTCATTTCACAGAGTATATGCAAGACTAGGTTACTGCCAGTTACATTTGTTGTTGTTGTTGCATACTTCCACTCTTTTTCTATGCACTATTTACTGTTATTAGAAGACCATAATAATATAATCATACTATAATAAAGCAATTACAAAAGTGAACAATTGCCATTGATAATAGTCAATAGTTCAGAAAATAAACATTTAAACATTTAAAATAAAAAAGGAAGTATTTCAAGCTAAGAATTGCTACATAGAAATGCTTTTTTGGAAAGTCACTGGCAACTTGAGAAGAAATCAGAAAATTTTGGACATACATTAGTAAAGACAAGTTTCAAATATGAAAAAGTTTTATTTATTTATTTATTCTAATTGGATATAGGCATAGAATTAACATAAAACTTTTGCTAGGCTGACCATACAACTTACATAAAGTGATTACAAAACGTTAAAAATGTAACTGAGACTTTTTATCAGTTTCTTATTAAGTTGACATTGTTAAGGCTTTTTACTTCCTTTTATGTCTTATGTCAGGAAAGCATAAGAGAAACTATGGGTAGGATTTATGAACACTTTTTTATGACATTAGTTGTGTAACACCTTATTTAAACCATACAAAATAGACTCCATACTCCATAATATGCAATGCTTGTGACATTCTGAATATCCTTTTTTTTTTTTTTTTTTTTTTTCTTTTGCTGGAGAAGATCTTATGGGCAGTAGAAAGTCTGAAGTTAATCATAGAATCATAGAATCATAGAATATCCTGAGTTGGAAGGGACCCTTAAGGATCATCAAGTCCAACTCTTGACACCGCACAGGTCTACCCAAAAGTTCAGACCATGTGACTAAGTGCACAGTCCAATCTCTTCTTAAATTCAGACAGGCTCGGTGCAGTGACCACTTCCCTGGGGAGCCTGTTCCAGTGTGCAACCACTCTCTCTGTGAAGAACCCCCTCCTGATGTCAAGCCTAAACTTCCCCTGCCTCAGCTTAACCCCGTTCCCGAGGGTCCTGTCACTGGTGTTAATGGAGAAAAGGTCTCCTGCCTCTCCACACCCCCTTATGAGGAAGTTGTAGACTGCGATGAGGTCTCCCCTCAGCCTCCTCTTCTCCAGGCTGAACAGGCCCAGTGCCCTCATCCGTTCCTCGTACGTCTTCCCCTCCAGGCCCTTCACCATCTTCGTAGCCCTCCTCTGGACACCCTCCAACAGTTTCATGTCCTTTTTATACTGTGGTGCCCAGAACTGCACACAGTACTCGAGGTGAGGCCGCACCAGCGCAGAGTAGAGCGGGACAATCACCTCCCTCGACCTACTAGCGATGCCGTGCTTGATGCACCCCAGGACACGGTTGGCCCTCCTGGCTGCCAGGGCACACTGCTGGCTCATATTCAACTTGCTGTCTACCACGACCCCCAGATCCCTCTCTTCTAGGCTGCTCTCCAGCGTCTCATCGCCCAGTCTGTACGTGCAGCCAGGATTTCCCCATCCCAGGTGCAGGACCCGGCACTTGCTCTTATTGAACTTCATGCGGTTGGCGATCGCCCAGCTCTCCAACCTATCCAGATCCCTCTGCAAGGCCTTTCCACCCTCATTCGAGTCCACAACTCCTCCAAGTTTGGTGTCATCAGCAAACTTGCTCAAAATGCCTTCTATTCCTACATCCAGATCGTTTATAAAAATATTGAAAAGTACCGGCCCTAAAATGGAGCCTTGAGGGACCCCACTGGTGACCGCCCGCCAGCCTGACGCAGCCCCATTCACCATAACCCTTTGGGCCCTGCCCGTTAGCCAATTGTTCACCCGAACAATTAGTTAGACAAGTAAAAAGAGTTTCTAGATTCACACTGAAACATTGCTGGGAAATTTGCATAATTGCTATTTGAGATAGGTTTATTTGTCTGTCTTCTACTGACAGCTGGAAAACATCCACTAAAATTGCCATGGACTCATATTGTCATTGTCAGATTTTAAAGCCAGAAAGAGAGGGATTCAGTATTTCACTTGTTTTTGAGAGACGATCATGAATGGGAAGATTGCAGCCACAGGATGCCATAGAAAGCATTATCCTGAGAAATGGATTCAACAGCTTTATCTTTTCTCATGAACTTTCAGACATCTGAGAAAAATCCCCCAACTATGGTCCAGCTGAAATTAGGTGGAAGATTCTTCTCTGACGAGCAAGGAAGAGATGTCTTGAAAAATATGTAAAAAGTGGCCAGGGCCCACCCCAGCCAGGGTGACCCAGTAGGTTAGCATGGGAAATTCCCCTAAAAGTTCAACTTCTGTTGCTATGCTTTGAAGATGTCTGGCCATCAGCAATCAGAAGATGACTGAAGATGAGACACTTGAACCTGGTATGCAACAAAACATCCTTGATGCTATTTTCTTCCTCCTTCACTTGTGCATGGCGGAGTTCAGCTGCTGCCTCTTCGACCATTTGCTGTACTTGTTGTGTGCAATCAGTTATCCTTCTTACCAGATTGGTAAGAATTTTACCAAAATCTGCCTCCTAAACTGTGATGCTGAGGGGGTGGGAAAGCTGGGTTGTGGCAGCCTTGTGCCTTCACATTTGTTATTTCATGCCTGATCAGCTGCATCCCACTCTACAGAAAAATATGTTATAGAGAACTAATTCTATCCTGCGAAAGACATTTCAGGGACAGTAACCATACATGTGATATTTCAAATATGATTTCAGAATTCATGGCTTATCAATAAAAACACATGGACTTTCATGGAGGTTTTCTGGCGAATATGGGTACAGCAGTTAAACATTTACTTGCACCACGTTCACAGCTGATAAACTGCAGTTGCTAACAGTTTGTTAATTAGATCTTAGTTAAGCTTTGTCCTTTCTGCCTTTGTGCAAACCTTTACCATTTGAGGACGCGATTTGCATTCATCAGTCAACACCGGCACTGAAGGAAGCGCTTGTTTAGGTAATAAGATAAGGAGGTGCTCTCTCCACGTTTGGGCTTTAGCCACCGCAGAGGTGCTGGTTCCCAGGATTCATAGCTGCTGCTTATCCAGGCAGCTCTGTGGTTTGCACTGCATATTAATTTCTGTCCAACATGGGAATTCAATTTGTACTGTACATTTCATTTCTTCACAGATTTAGATTTATTTCATGTTCTCTGCTTTTAATTAACTCTCTGGCACAGCTGCTGGACAGGATATAAAAACTCATTGCTCTCCCCGCGCTATGAGTACACCACCAATCATTTACCACTTAGATGGTGGTGCAGGAGCTATCAGTTTCTATGGCAACCAGGGCCGTGGTGATTGATTCCTTGCCAGTATGGCATCACCACAGGGAGCGAGGCTTGTGATTTTTGTATGCTTGCAACATCCATCTAATTAAAATGGGATTAGAGAATCATCCTTGTATATGTTCAACAACTGCACTGCAATCCATTTATGTAAATGTCAACTCTATTCAACACTGTACTCAGAGTGTTTATGAAGAAACAGTTGCTTTGCTCCCAGTATCTTGGAATGGGTTGGGGGAATAGAAAAAGAGAAATGTACACAGACTTATTTTGTCGAAGGAAGGAAGGAAGGAAGGAAGGAAGGAAGGAAGGAAGGAAGGAAGGAAGGAAGGAAGGAAGGAAGGAAGGAAGGAAGGAAGGAAGAAAGGAAGGAAGGAAGGAAGGAAAAAAGAAAGAAAGAAAGAAAGAAAGAAAGAAAGAAAGAAAGAAAGAAAGAAAGAAAGAAAGAAAGAAAGAAAGAAAGAAAGAAAGAAAAGAAAGAAAGAAAGAAAGAAAGAAAGAAAGAAAGAAAGAAAGAAAGAAAGAAAGAAAGAAAGAAAGAAAGAAAGAAAGAAAGAAAGAAAGAAAGAAAGAAAAAGAAAAAGAAAAAAGCTTTTCACTGATGCTTAAGCATCATGCAAATAGTAACCTGCTTCCAAATCTGAGTTATGACCATGGGGAGCAAAGATGGCAGAGCTGTTACAGCTCTGCTGATGTGCTGATGGCTAGCTCGGGAAAATGTGCTGAGCCTGTCCTGGAAATTAATTAATTAATTTAGTGTGCATGAATTATTTATTTGTCAAAAGCCTTTAATTCATATGATTGATTTTAGTTCAGTGGCATCTCCTGAGAGCAAAATAATCCTTGTGCTCTCATAATTTTTCTTTCATAGAGCATTCCTCAAATCTTATAATAGTTACTTGGAAATTTGTGAAGCCTTTACAGATCAGGCATGATGACAGATCTATAGCCTACAAGGAGACTCCAGATGAAAGGAGAAGCTCGGGGATTTTTGGAGGGCTAAAAGTGAAGCCAGGTTCTTTGGTATTACATCTTTGCTAGATGTAAATGCAAGGAAAAAATAGAAAGGACACACAGTGACTGATCTGTTAGGATTTTTTTTATGTATCGCTACTTTTTCTATATACCACTGACAAAATAATTTGTTAACATGAAAAATGATAGTTTGCAGTACCTAATGGTCTCACGTCTGTATGCATTTCATTTTGCAATTTACTTCTGTATTATAAAACTTAGAACCATTGTATAAATTATAGATAAAGTTAATAGCCCATGGGATTTTATCTAAAAGCCCATTGATATGGGTCACATGACTTTTTTTTTTTTTTTCTTTTAAAGCTATTTGCTCTTACAAGAGATGAAAATTGACTGTATAACAAGCAACAGGACACAGACACTAAAAGTACTATATATTACACATGCATGCATGTATGTTATGCTTTGTCATACTCTCATTATATAATCCTCAATCACAAGAAATCCAGCCCCAGTCTAGGGTTCCAGAAATCAGCATCAGAGAATAGTGATGAATGGTTTTGATGCAGAGGAATCATTTTGGTGGGGTAAGAGGGAACAACCTGTGCAACAGGTTGGAAGTATAAGAATGAAGACAACCTGGATGAGAACACAGAGGGGGTTTTTGAATGAAATTTCCCTAAAGTTTATAACAAATTAATCCTGCCATACTCTGGGAGAAGACAGCTCCCCTCACAGAGCTAAAGAGCATTTGCCCTTCTTTAATCTCCCATATTGACAGAGTTTTCACACATAATTCCATTAATGCCTGGTGGTACCTTAAACTGAGGAATGACTCCGTAGCCCAACTCAAGCCTGCAGAAGAAAGCAGGGATCCATCTTTTCACCCCTATGAATGCAGATCAAGCTCAGAATGAAAATTCAGCCAAATAATATATATATATTTCTACATCTTCAATGTCCCTTTCACAAGTAAATTACTGCTATATGGCTATGAAATTATTGCAAGTCCTCCCACAGAAACTGTAGAAGTAGAGGCTGAAAGTTGGTTTTACCCCATGCAAGTTATAATAATAAATCCACTATTTATAATAAGTAACCATTTTGGTTCAAAAATGATTAATCCGCCACATTGCCCATGCAATAAAATAATAATAATAAAAAAGTAAAACAAAACAAACAAGTTACAATGATAGTAGCAATAAACATTCTCTAGTCATCTGGCTGCAAAACTAGAAGTGCTGCCTTCCTCCTTTAGTGTAAGCCCATAAGGCATTCAATTGTCTTTCCTTTTGATGCATTTTACCCGATAGAGAACAATTCTTCCTTCTGGACTGAGTCACCCAAGTGAGTGCCAGTCTTGAAGAGATTTCTGACACTTGTACTTTTTTTTTGTTTGTTTTCTTACAACAGGGGGCTAGCGGCTCTCTCAGATCCTTAAAGACAGCACTCCCTCTGTGTTAAAACCACCTGATTACACCTGCCTGGATTTCGCTTTCCACATCACGCTAATTCTTCTACCTGAACAGGAAAATATTTTGGAATATTATTATCCAAAGATTCAAGGAGCTAGAAAATTATTGTCTCAAACTGCACCTTCTGCTTATTTTGTAAATGAAAAGAATGCTTTGCTACCATCTGAAATGTATCATTCTAAATGGAATAATTAGCTTTGTAAATCCATTTCTCATGAAAAGATGGTGAGTTGTCCTCAGAATAGCAGATTAAAAGTATTAAAAGCAGATTAAATCTATAGGTGATGAGTAAAAGTCATTAAGAAAAGCATTTAAAAATATTTTCCCCATGAAGCAAAATGAATATTTTCCTAACCAAATACATTGCAATTTCATGTTGCTCTTTAAAATACTGCCATGACAAATTTGTAGATTTGACCCGGTTACTGAACAACAAGAGCAGATTCCTATCGCTACTTCAGTTACTTTTCACAACGTAACTGTCCTCATGGTTTTAGCACCATCAGCCATAGAATACCTTGGGATTACACTGCACTAGACATGAGCAATGGCTGGTTCTTCCATGTAACGCTCCTGTAGATGATGCAACTACTGACCAGGAACAGGACTGCATTTCTGTGCAACTTCATGTCCTACACAGTAATGGCAAAGAGGAAAGGTCCCCCAGGCATTTGCAGAAAGGTTTCAGAAGTTTCGTGGTATGCTGTCTGTGAAGAACCAGTTTATGAAAGGACAAAGAAAGTATTAAAAATGGTAATTGAGATCTTTATGCATAATTTAAAGAATGCACAGATTTTTCCATTTGGTTTACTCCCCATTGTCACAATGCTGTCTGTTAGGATTAGCTAGCTTGCCTCCCTCCCTTTGCCTGACATCAGATAGACTCCAAGTACTGGTCTTACAAGAAACAGCTAGACCTGATGCTGGATCTGTCCCACACACATGAGTAGCATGCTATTGCTGTTTCTCTCTGCAGAAACAGAACTAAGTCAAAGTGATACAGTTAACCTGTTATAACAGTAGGTAAAGGATTGCAGTAAGGTTGAGTAAAACATTGTTGCTGAAGAACGTAATCTAGTGAAATAACTGTCCAAATTACTTGCTGATAACACTTTTAAGGCTTTTAAAATAAGAAATATATTAGAAGAAATGAGGCTCAAACTGTGAAATAATCATGTAAAATAATGGCAATAAAGCTTAATATTTTAAACAATAATATTGCAATGAAAATAAAATTATGTGGAGAACGGAGGCACAGTCTTCTTGTGTATAGCCAAAGTCCTTCATATTCTAACAGGTAAAACGTTGGTAGAAACTCCAGCTTTCTTTTCCCCCTTTTTCTTCCAGCCAAGCCATCTCACTGTCTTTAACCCATTATAGCTAGCTGAAAATGTTGACATAGAAAGCTCCCAAACAAACCCTGACCCACACGTGCTTCCTCTACCCACAGAGCAGCCTGCTAGGGCAACAAAGGAGTAAACTTCTTTGCATGCTCTGCAGGAATCGCTGAGAACAGTAGTTAGCCTTTGACTTTAATCTGGCCTTCATGTCCCTGATGAACCCACAACACTCGCCATCAGCTATCAGCATCAAATACCATAAGTATTTTGATTTTAAAACGTGGATAGCAGACTACTCTTGACACAGGCAAAACAACTTACCTCATTTCACTTCAGCCATTGGAGACCCCCTATTCAGACCTGTTTTTACATGAAGCAATACAGAATCCTGTGCTGACAGCATCACACCATCTGCACAGACAATGTTTCTAGTCTTTCACACAGATTCGCAAATTTATTTATTTATTTATTAGAACAAAGTCTAATTTGCTATGCTGATGGAGGATCACTTGCACTATATCCTTTAGGACCCTTTTTTGTATCTCCAAGAGTGGTCTGAATGCAGGTTGACTAACCATTATTGTTAATTAATACCTGGAGAGATACTGGTAGTGTAGTGAAACTGCTGATCTCAGTTTATTCCCTGGTGTGGAAAACTATAGAATATTAAAAGCAAGTTTTTTTTGTTGTTTTTTTTTGTTTGTTTGTTTTTTTTTTCCCTGGAGTTTAGTTTTTGCAGGTCATGGCTGAAATATTAGTACAAAACCCAATGCTCATATTGCAGAATTTTTCAGTTAATATAAAGGACCAGCCAGGGGCGCACCTGAAATGGGGGTCTGTAGCACATATTTGTCCCTTGTGTGCTTTTATATTTCTGTCTTTGCTGTGGATCTGTTAGTGATTATAAGCAACAGAGCTGGAATGGAATATGAGGCCAGAAGTGGGCTGAGAAGAGAAAATTAGCGACTAACATTCAGTCACAGGTCCTGCCTCAAGGAACCTCATCTACAACATGGTACCATGCTTTCCATTTCTGATGTCTAATAAAGGTCAGACAGGTTTTTAGCTCAAGCTGTGACCTTAAAGCCTTCTGTCCCACTTTCAAAGCACAAAAAAAAAAAAAAAATGTATATCCGATATTATTCTCCACTCTCAGAGCCTGTAAGAACATCCTGGCAGAAGAACAGCTCCACCAGCCCTGCTCTTTGTGCAGGTCATTTGATCACAGCCATTGTGAGTAATGTTTTCAGGGCTGAGTGGAAGTCACCTGGGGCTGGTGAGCTCCCAGGTTGTTGAAAATATAGAACAGGGCAACTGGCGGAGTATCAGGTAAGTCTGAAAAATTCAGGTCCCTCTGACTAGCATTTTTCATTAAGAACAAAGGAAAGTCCTAGCCAGTTGTTCTTCATGTGAAGAGTGAACACCAGTGGGGGAGTCTCTTCACAACAGTCCTTTCTGTTGCCCATTTCCCCAGACCTCATCTTTATGTGAAATTAGGTGCCTGATATGACATAGTTACAGTAATAATGTTTTTAGGAGATTTTATTTGCTTGCAGCTGGACAGAAAGTATTGATGGTTTTTCCATTGCTTTGACAAAAATAAAATAAAATAAAATAAAATAATATATATATATATATATAGATAGATGAATGATCAGAAGACAATGGCAACAGCAATTAAAAAGAAGGCAAAGAAACAGGCTTGCAGAATCTGCAGTTAGAGTTATAGGAAAAATTAGAAAAAAGTGTGTGTGTGTGTGTGTGTTATAAAGCATCCTCAGTGGTGGTTCTTCTGTGTGCTAAGGTGGGACTGCCTATGCTTTTGTTGTTCTGGCACAGCTTTCAGTAAATGTTCATACTAGCACTTCAGAGATGGGCACCACCAGTGTCATTCTTTAACTCAGCTGTCAAGGTGTTTCCTCCCATTAGGTCCATTGCAGCCTGCCTTGCCCAGTCATCAAGGAAGGCTCCCACTCAAGGGAGGTTTATCCTAGAAATGCTCACCTGCAGATGAATGCTAGGGGATGCATGTGAAAGAAAGACACCCTTCAGAGATGCAGACCTGTGGGACTCCTTACACAGCTGCAGCTGAGGTTTTTTCCTCCTCTAAAGCTCCCTAATCCCACAGGAAAAAAAA
Organism: Anas platyrhynchos; assembly: GCF_047663525.1. NCBI lineage: Eukaryota > Metazoa > Chordata > Aves > Anseriformes > Anatidae > Anas > Anas platyrhynchos. The sequence continues at coordinate 74,264,138 of NC_092621.1, read as the reverse complement.
AAAAAAAAAAGCAACAGTAATAATAATAACACCCTTTGCTTTGTCCTTTATTTCTATCCTTCTCTCAGTCCATTGCAAAGATCCCAAGAGTTTCGTCTGTCCAGGGAATAAGTGACCTTCAGTCACTAAAGATTCAAGGAGCATAAATAAATAAATAAATAGACCAGCAGACTTGTCCCCTTTCTTTCACATGCATCCCCTAACATTCATCTGCAGGTGAGCATTTCTAGGATAAAATATTTCCCCCTGAACAGACCAACCTAGCCAGGCATTTCAAGTAAAAATGAAGACTGTACAAAAGGTAAGCATGTGATGACTCTCATATCTTTTGCCATTATGTGGGTGATAGAAATAATTACCTCCAGACATATCATTGCACTGTGTACAGTCGGAACACAGGAGATTGCCAGGTGTTGGATGTGATAGGAAATGTGCAGCCTGATTATATGTGCTAGAATCCAAGTGCTGCAAAATATCTCTTTTAAATGAGATGAGGAGCAAGAATTTAAAGATACCACTTAATTTTTCATCTGCAGGCAAGCAACACCAGTGTTTCAAGATGAATTTGTTAATCACATGGGACTGGAGATTGTATGTGGTAATAAAAGGCTAGAAAAACACTTCCTAGCAGGCAGCAATAACTGTTTCAGTCTGTTTAAGTAATTTTTTTTTCCTTTGCTAGTTTAATTTCCCCTGCCCTGCTGCCTGCTCCAATTTATTTAAGTTGAAAGTGAATACAGAGCTGGTGGAAGGCACCAGATTTGTGACTGTGAAAATGAAATCCATTCAGTTACAAAGTCTATGTGAAATTCACCCTTAATGCAGCGAGGCAATGCAAGATCTCAGCCCCACTGAAGAGGAGGTTTGCATGGAGCATGAGTCTCTCCCTTCCCAGCTCCAGGGCCACAGCCAAGGTGGTGGCAATGGAAGCCCCCATGTGCTATGCCATCAATGGCTCCCAGAACTTGCTTGGGCAGGCGAGAACTTGGTGTTAAAACTCATTTGGTTTCACCTCCCTATGTGAACTGGTGTCAAAGATTAATCATGACAGCTAGAAAAGCAGGTGTTGGGGTGGGTGTTTGCTGAGCCCATCAGTTCTTCAACAGGAGCCTTCAGGCAGATCTAGGATGGTTAATGCAGATATGTCCTCCACTTGGGCAATGCTAATGCTCCTGTAGCTCCACACCATACTTGAAGTATCAGTGAGCAATTTACCATGTGGATTGGTCAGTAGTGCACTTCACAAAGAGATGGTCTCATCACAGGCCCTCCAGAAAGTCTGAACCAAACTAATACATTCAATGCATCTCATTTCTGTCAAGGCAGACAACAGCTAAGAAAATTCACCCTTGAGGATGCCTTGATTATTTAGAAACACAATGAGTGAGAACTAGTGAGTACTGCTCAGGCATGAAGAAACACGTTTCTTCAAGTTCTCAGTAGCTATTTAGTTATATTCATATTTACATCTTTTTAAAACCATTTATTCCCAGCATTTATACAAACAGATGCTGGGTTTTTCTTTGATGGTATGAGTGTTTGAGAACAAGATAAGTTTTTCAGAAACAGCTTTTGTGCATTTGCAAGTGTATCCATGAGCAAACAGATTGCATCCTTCATTACTGTCTCTCAAAAAAGGAAAAAAAACACACACACACGCACAAAAAAACCACCAACAAACCAAGCCTAGACATAATCAGAAAGTGACAGAAAGCCACATAAAGACACAGCTCTTCACAGTATGCTATTTTATTTTATTTTATTTTATTTTATTTATTATTTTATTGCTCAGATAATCAATCACAGAAGAAAGGCTACTAAGGGCTCTTCAACACCTAATTTACCATATCTGCACATTTAAAACTGACTCTGGTATCACTGTACAACATTGGATTTCCCTAATTTCTGCTAAGATTAGTAAACCTTGTAGCAACTAATTTCAGTGATCATCTTCTGTTCACATTAATAATAGATACTTGTCACTCCTTTCCCTTCACATGTCCCTTCTCTTCATTCCATGCTCTGCAAGACAAGTCTTTCTATTCTTTTTCTCTTTCCAAACCAAAATTTTTCTCTTTTGTTTTTAATATATATCTAATCTAAATCTCCCCCTTTTATTTTAAAACCATTCCTCCTTGTCCTCTCATTGTCAGCCCAAGTAAAATGTTGCTCTCCATCTTTTAATAAACCCCATTTAACTACTGAAAGACTGAAATGAGGTCTCCCCAGAGCCTTCTCTTCTCCAGGTTGAATATCACCCAGCTTCCTCAGTCTTTCTTCACAGGAGATGTGGTACAGCCATCTGATCATCTTGGTGGCCCCCCTCTGAACCTTCTCTAACAGATCTACATCCTTCATCATAGAATCATAGAACATTCTGAGTTGGATGGGACCTACAAAGATCATTGAGTCCAACTCTGGCTTCACATGGGACCACCCAAAAATCAGGCCCTGTGTCTGACAGCACTGTCCAAATGATTCTCGGTCTCTGGTAGGGCTGGTGCTGTGACCATTACCCTGGGGAGCCTGTCCTAGTGCCTGACCACCTCTGGGTGCAGACCCTTTCCCTAGCCATCAGCCTGACCCTCCCCTGTCCCAGCTCCATGCCATTCCCTCAAGTCCTGTTGTTGTCCCCAGAGAGCAGAGCTCAGCGCCTGCCCCTCCGCTCCCCTCCTGAGGGAGCTGCAGGCTGCCATGAGGCCTCCACTCAATCCCCTCTTATCCAGACTGAACAATCCAAGATTTTTTCAGTTGATATGAAACATTGTGCTAAACATCAACCACAATATCACTCTCAGGGGTCATACAACTGAATCCCATGGAGTCAACAAACCAGAGTCAATTGCCTCTTAGCAAAATCCTGAAAAGTGGTCAAAATTACCTTGCCCTTAACTGCCAGGACATAAGACTTTAAGAGCCTAAAGGGAGCATTAAATTAGGTTGTTTCTGTATCAGGAATGCTTTACTGGTCTAAGCCAAAAGCCTTACTGAGTCAATGCTGAGCTCTGTATCTGTACTATAAGATGACAGTTTGGGAATGAGAAGCCAAGCTCTCCCCTCCATTACTGACGAATCTGTATCAGCAATAACCTTGGCCTCAGCAGCCTTTCAGCTCAATGAATCAGGTTAGAGCTGAGGAAATAATTCACAGTGGGTGGCATATTCAGAGTATTTAGCTCTTTCCTAGTGGTTAAATTTTCATGAGTGGAGTTCAGTCATTCTGAAAATGTGCCTTGATGTCTTCAGGAGGGTTTTACTCTAGTACCTCTGAACACATGCAAAGGGTGGACCTTGACTATGCACTGTCTCATCTCACTGATGAGCTGAGCCATATGAAAACCAAACCTTCTCCTGAGGAGAAGTGCAAAAAACAGGATGTCCATTAGGGTGAGGAGGCAGGGCTGTCTGCTGAGATGTCAGAAGCATCTCCATAGCAAAATGCCATCTCCATCCACAAAGTCTTGTCTGGATGTTGTGTGGATCTACATCTCTGCTCATGGTGTTACCTGAGAGCCTTGTATTTTCTTGATAGGAACAGAAAGTCACTGCAGGGAACAGTCCCAGCCCAACATTTAGCTTTACCACCTGAACACATTCCTCATCTTTTCTCCTGAGAGGAATTCAGACTGTACAACCCAATATGCTGCCTCTGCCTTGGCCTGGACTTTGTACAACTTCATACCTTATTTCCAGATGCTTCTTAGTTGTGACAAGAAAAAGGTAACTTTCACTTTTACTGTTTTTCTGTTACGGGTTATCATAGAATCATAGAATATCCCGAGTTGGAAGGGACCTATAAGGATCATCAAGTCCAACTCCTGGCACCGCACAGGTCTGCCCAAAAGTTTAGACCGTGTGACTAAGCGCACAGTCCAATCACTTTTTAAATTCAGACAGGCTTGTTGCAGTGACTACGTTCCTGGGGAGCCTGTTCCAGTGTGCGACCACCCTCTCGGTGAAGATCCTCTTCCTGATGTCCAGCCTAAACTTCCCTTGCCTCAGCTTTACACCATTCCCACGGGTCCTATCACTGGTGATTACAGAGAATAGGTCACCTGCCTCCCACTCCCCCTCGTGAGGAAGCTGTAGACTGCAATGAGGTCCCCCCTCAGCCTCCTCTTTTCCAGGCTGAACAGGCCCAGTGCCCTCAGCCGCTGCTCATACGTCTTCCCCTCTAGGCCCTTCACCATCTTCATTGCCCTCCTCTGGACACTCTCCAACAGTTTAATGTCCTTCTTGTACCGTGGTGCCCAGAACTGCACACATTACTCAAGGTGAGGCCACACCAGTGCAGAGTAGAGCAGGACAATCACCTCCCTCGACCGACAGTGATGTTGTGCTTGATGCATCCCAGGATATGGTTGGCCTGCCTGGCTGCCAGGGCACACTGCTGGCTCATATTCAACTTGCTGTCTACCACAACCCCCAGATCCCTCTCTGCAGGGCTGCTCTCCAGTGTCCCGTCCACCAGTCTGTATGTATAGCCAGGGTTGCCCCATCCCAGGTGCAGGACCCGGCACTTGCCTTTGTTAAACTTCGTGTGGTTGGTGATCTCCCAGCTCTCCAGTTTTAGCTGTTTAGCTCTAACAGTTTTCAGAAAGTTTAGCTCTGTGGTATTTTTAGCTCTCTGGGATTTTTTTTTCATCCCTTAATGGGCAGTGAAAGAAAAAAATGAGGAGTGTTCCCTTGCCACTGCAGAATTTTGTAAGTAGGACTTAACTACTTTACATTTTTGTATAGACTAAATGCAAGAACATACAAATTTTATTGCCGCAACTAATCTGGAAAATCTGCTCATCAGGCTGAAAGCAGGGCAGCCTTCTCTTTTCATAAAATTCTGCCTGTTCTGTGAAGCCATAAGATGGCAAATCAGATTCACAAAAAGAAATTACATTTTCTGAACCAGAATATTTACTATTCATTCAAAAAGAAAATGAACCTACCCTTGGAGTGTGCTGAGAAGGAATGGGACACCCAGCTTCCCTCCCATTTATAGAGGGAGGACTTCTATTTTCTCTCTTTGTCAGTGGTCAGCACTACAGGTATTACAGCATTAGAAGCTATTAAATATGTGGTTGCTGATTAGCCCAATACCAAAAGAATGAAGTTAAATCAAAGTGTCTGGATGCTCAGGAACTGATGTGAAGAGCATGCTGAATTAGCAGCATATACATATATGTACCAATAGTCCAAGATCAAGGAAAACAAAAGAAACTTACGTCTCTTACATCTTACTACATTTCGTGCTTTGGTTTCTTGCTGAAGCTGGAGTTGGGTTCTTTCTCATTCACTCAGCAATACAATCCCTATTTTCTGTGGGGCTTTGGTTATCTGATTTTCATCAGCAACCAAATTCTCATCTGAGATGAGTTACTTCCCTGATGCTGTTACTTTACTGTCAAAGTGGTGCTCAGTTTCCGGAGCTACCAAGAGATGACTTGTTATAGAGCCTTGTTACAGAGTTTTAAAAGTTTTACAATTTGGACATCATTTTTGCTCACTTCAGATAGTGCTCTTCCTAAAGCCATGTAATCTTTTTCTCTCTGAACTTTCTGGCCCATGAAGAGCACTGATCCAAATATCCAAGTACATTGTATACATGTCACAGGGACTACCCACAGAATAAGGAAATAACAGGAACTTTTAAAATACAAAGCTAATTTAATCTGGGTGATTGAAATCATCATAAGATTTAATTAAATCTTTTAAATCTATAATCAAGATTCCATATTTTACAGTGCAAGTATAAGACAGACAATGGTCTTTGTTTTTTCTTTGTTTTTTTTTTTTTTTTTTTTTTTTTTTTTTCCCACTTTTTCCTTTCCCTAGAAGTGCACAGCTATTTTTCTAACAGTCTCACTAGCTGTTTGAGGAGAAGAGATTCACTAGCTAAAACTGAGCACCTGTGAGAGGACACTTAGTAAGCAAGAAAAAAAAAAAGTGAAATGAAAACAGACAGATGACTTCAGTTAAAGTCATTGGAAAAAAAAATCTAGTAAACTTCATGTCCTTTTGTGTAACTTTTCTTGTGCAACAGGTAACAATCATCTCCAGCCTCTTAAAAACTTCATATTTGCAATTGCCTATGAGAAAGACTTTCAAAGGATGCTTACTACAGAAATCTCTATTGCAAATTCCAGATGTATAAGTTTTATATTGATTTTAATGCTCAAATGATGATGTTTTTGTCTTGGAATTTGAACAGGCACTGCTATTCTCATCCCCTTTGCCTAGTTTAGACAGTAGTAGTTATTTGGACAATAAAGATTTTAACATGACTTTGAAGAATAGCAGTGGTAGATACTCATCTAGGCCAAAGAAAATTCAACAGTACAACAAAGAATATAACTTGCTGTTACAGTCTAAAAAAATTACTTAAATTCTGGCCTTGCTCTGCACATCATCTGCATGGGTAAATAATTAAACAAGAATTCAGTCCTAGCTTGGGAGATAGTAAATAGTGTCTTCCAAGTCTTCCATGATAACAGATAGAAAGGAGAGTATTGGATGGCCATGAAATTCTTCTGGAGGAGATTCTCTGAGACCCCTTTTCACACAGGCTTTCTTTCTTCATAAATAACTTGTGGATGTGATGGAAAACCATATCAAATCTTAATTTCTATGAAAAAAGTATGATGGTTCATTTGCAAATCATTCATTGAGCAATAATGCTGAGAGAAGTTAGGCAGGTACTTTAAAATGTTTTATAAATATTACCTTATAGAAAACATTAGGGACCCAGTCTTGCAAACTTTTCCTAAACTCATATGTATGTGTAGGAATTCTCATAGGAACAAGATCTGGATATGTGGGACAGTTTGCTTCATGTCACATTGTTCCATTTTCTACTTCTTTTATGGTCAGGTGTTTCTTTGCCTAGTATATTAAAAATCTTTCAAGTGGTTTTATTAAAACTTCTGATAAAGAATATTCATAAAGAAAAAAATAATCCACTCATATGCACAGAGTAACAGTGATTCTAAAGCCTGCACTTCTTTAGTCAGAAGAAAAACTGATACCAAGTCACATGTGTGAACCACAAAATCCAATAAGTATGTCTCCATTTGGGTGGAAGCTGTTTATAATGAATTATGGACCGTGCATTGCATAATGCAAGACCTGAATATTTTCAAGCAGCTAACATGAATGAGAAAGAAAATAAGTATAAATAAATCAAGAATTGTAGCATATTTTAGAACAGAGACAAATTTGCATAACTACAAGTTTCACCCTGAAGTCAGAATATAGACTTCAGTATCAGAAAGAGAACACCAGCAAAAACAAAACAAACAAACCAAAAAACAAATCCTTAAAAAGACCATATATGGTCCAGAACCATCTTTCTTTCAGCTCATGTGTGACAGTGACCCTCTGCCTGTAAAATACAGATAATAGCATTTCCTTACCTTAGCAGTGTGAAAATACTTACCATTAAGATAGTTTAACCTTTGCAAGCCATGATCATGGAGGTTGACTAAGTATCAAAGCAAGCATGATGGTCAGGAAAAAGTACTTAGTTTTCAAAAGTTTTTGTTTGTTTGCTTGCTTGCCTGCTTGTTTGTTTTAATCTCAGGTAATTAAAAAATGGTCAGAATTAGGCAATCTAGGAATTTAGGTAAGAATGCTTTGAAGACAGGAAAGCACAGCACTATGCAACCAGTTTCACTGAAGTCAAGCAAATGTTAAGTCAGGCACTTGCTGATATGTGAGATGTAAGACCATACTTGTGAATGGTCTGGGAAGCTATTTCACCCTCTCTTATCCACAAGATTTTGCAGCAGTTCAGAGCAAGAGGTACCAGAATTACCCTCATAACTTCTGAGCTGCAGTTTCAGGTGATTTCAGAGAAGTCTGTAGCAGTTGGGAATAAAGCAATACTGTAAGAGAAGTAATGATTTTCTTTAGGTTTTACTGCATCACTTCCACAACATATTAGAGAAAGAGAGCTTGAATATCTCTTTCATTTTTTTTTTTGCTGCTCTTTTTTATTCTCTTTTGCAGTCAACAAAATGAAATTATATGCTAAAACTTAGGTGGGGATATGAGAAAAGTTTGAAACTGGGGAGAATATCCCATGTTATCATTTTGTTTATTCCACAGTTTCCTTAGGGGCAGACAGTGTTTTTGGTATTTGTACACAACAGCAGTGAATTTTCTCTGTCTTGGGATCTGATTTTAAATGATTCTGGGAGCTAAGATGCTATCAGGGAAAAGGTTACTAATACTGACCCAAGGTTCCCAGAATCAAGAATTTCCTTTCATGTTTTCTCTTACAATGCCACTTTAGAAGTGGCATATAAAATTACACAATGTTTTTCTCATTATTTGGTTTTCTAATGTCAACTTGGACAGGGCAGATACCTGTTCTCATTTCATATAGGGTTATTTTGTGACTGCATAGACTCTAATAGCAGGAGAGTGGGTAACAACTGGATATTTGTGTGGTCAATGCAGAGTATGAAAGCATTTCATGATGTTGCTTTGTATGATCTGAATCATAAAACTATGTCTTTCTCACAGTTTATATGAAAAAGAAGCACAGGAGATTTGCTAGATGAGACTTTTGGAAATTGAAGAAATATATGGTGCCTAATTTTCCTTTCATTGATAATTTATATTTTTATATTCCCACACAATCTCTTCAGTGTCTTAACTGATGGCTCATGTCTTATTACAGTAATTTATACATTTAAGTCACTTTGTATTCTGTTTACCATTTTTGTGCTTAATTTCTCCTACTGAATTTAGAATGGACCTTTGTCTTTTTGTTCAGTGTTAAATTTCACTTGCAGTATTAATTAACATAGTTCTGTTGTGTTTGGATTTCAGTTTCCAACAGTGTAGGCGGATGCAACTGTTTAAATGTCATCTTAAATTAAACCATTTCCATTTGAATATGAGCAATTGCATTTAAACATTTCTAATAACACTGCTTTTGTTTGTTTGTTTGCGTTTAACATTTCTTCCATAATTCAATAAAACTCGCTTGAAAACTACCTGACAGAAATTTTAGCCTATATGTATTTCTGTTCAAAAAAATACCCCATTTTTTTTCTCTTTTCTCTCTCTCTCTCTCTCTCTTTTTTTTTTTTTTTTTTTTTTAAATCTCAGGCTAGTGACTCCACAGGGCAGGGCTGTGGACACCGGTCCTTCAGGATCCCATACAGGAACCTGAGGTCTTCTTCATCATGGGATAATAGTGAAAATCATGTCATAGACTCATAGAATCATTGAGGTTGGAAAAGACCTCCAAGATCATCTGATCCAACCATCTCCCTACCACCAATGTCACCCAATAAACCATGTCCCTAAGCACCACATCCAACCTTTCCTTAAACACCCACAGGAATGGTGACTCCAGCAACACCCTGGGAAACCTGTTTCAATGCCTGACTACTCTATCTGATAAGAAATGTCTCTTAATTTCTAACCTAAACCTCTCCTAGTGTAACTTGAGGCCATTCCTTCTAGTCCTATCACTAGTTACCTGTGAGAAGAGGCTGACACCCAGCTCCCCACACCTTCCTTTCAGGTAGCTGTAGACAGCAGTAAGGTCTCTCCTGAGACTCCTCCAGACTAAAAACCCCAGTTCCCTCAGCCACTTCTAATAGGACTTGTGTTCCAAGCCCTTCACCAGCTTTGTAGCCCTTCTCTGGATATGCTCCAGGGCCTCAATGTCCTTCTTGTACTGAGGGGTTCAAAACTGAATACAGTACTTGAGGTGTGGCCTCACCAGAGCAAAGTACAGGGGAACTATCACCTTTCTGGTTCAGCTGGCTGCACTATTCTGGATACAAGCCAGGTGTCCTAGTGCTTCCCACCCAGTGTGACTCCTGTGTGGTTGAAGACCTCATGCCTGATTCTGGGAAGCACTTTCTTTAGTTCCAGGGACATTTAGGATCAAGGATACCCCCCAAAAATACAGCTGTCAGACACTTACCCAAAGTGCCCCCACTCTCCAGCTCTATAATATCTTGGTTGTAGACTATTCCAAGTACAGAGGGACAAATCACTGTGCAAAGGTGAAGGTGATCATCCTTTTGCAAATGTCATCAAAATGTTAAGACTGGTGATCAGATGATATCATATTCACTCATGGAGTATATTTATGAGCATCCCGACTATTGAAACAGCAAATTAGAGCAAACTAAGAGCAAACGAAGACACAAGAAAATAGATTAAGGCTTGACCCTTTGTAAGCTGTTCCCAAGAAACTGAAAAGCAAGCAAACAAACAAAACAAACAAACAAACCAGTTGCATATAAATAAATAATTGCAAAAGGAATTCCTCACTTAAAAAAATATTTAGCCTATATGGGTTGAGGCATTGAAAATCACACCTTTGGGAGAGAAGAAATAAAATTTTTAATTACCCTATGAAAAAATAATAACATCCATCACTCATGAGGTGAATGCAGGAAAAAAAAAAAAAAAGAGAGGAAAAAAAAAAAGAAATTATATAGAATTGCTTTCAGGAGGGATGGACAGTGATAGATAAAAGTTTTAAAGTCAGAAGTCAGAGCTCGAGGAGAAATTATAGTTTATCATGCTGTTCTGCTGTTTTAGTCTGCCTCACCTGTAACAAGACTAAGAAAAGAAAAATCAGCAAATACCACTTCATAGGGTTATTTCAACAGAAGAGTTCAAAGCTCAGGCAAATGTGAATGTCTGTCACATTTTGTAGGTACCAAGGTACAATCAGGAAATGGTCTGGCTTTTGAATGCTTGTCAAGACAAGATTAGTCCCAGTCAGGACTGCCAAGGGGACTACAGCAGCCACTGTAGCTCAAATAGGAAACAATTTCAAAAGTGAAACATAACTTCCTGGTTTTAGGTAGGCCTATGCTTCAGATACTGGACGAAGGTGTGTGGAAGACTGGGAAAGAAGTGACTACACTGGCTGCAAGGAGGCCAGATCTGGTGTGGATGTAGGATCTCTAGGATCCCATAGCCACATTGATGTGCCCTGGTAGATAGCTTGACTAAAGTAGAGTATCATCCCATCACAGTCTCCATATAGATGTGGCACCAGCAAATGCTTTGATGGCAAACTAACATTTTCTAACATGTCAATTGACTTGTTAGAAAAATTACATCAACTTTTGAATCTATTATTCTAAATGGTTCAATGACTTTCCTCATGAGAGATAACTCTTTCATTATTTATAAATCCATGCCAGGTCAGAGATATATGCAGATGGGTAGCAGGTGGGATTGCTTACAATCCAACCTTTACTCTTATTTTAGGGTGAAAAAAATTCTACATAAATGTGAACTGCCAGCATTCAAGTTACCTGCTATTCATAACTCTTTTTTTTTTTTTCTTTCTTTCCCAAAATACACCGTTTTTCCCAAATACAAGCCAATGCACTGAAACATTTTCCCTGTTATTACAGAGTGTATTTACTATCTAGTTTTTCCTAAATCTTATTTTAACATTTCTGTGCTCTTGTAACCATGGACATCTCCAATGTTAAAAAAGATACAGAAATATATATTTTTATGATAAAGTTTTGGATCCTTAAGCAAATTTTTAGTCTTACATGCTCTTACAAGTACTACTCAAATCTTTTATTTTGTCTCTTGCAAAACAGAATAATGAAGGAGCAGGAAAAGGGGACATTTTGCTTAGCTAATAAACCCAGTTCATCAGGCTTGCTTCAGCACAAAGACCTAATTTGTTTCCGCAATTATAAGACAGCATTGAAAGAGAAAAGAAGACACACTTTGTTAAATCAAGTGTGAAGTATCTTGTGAATGTATATTGAACTGATAATCAAACCTCTTCAAATCATGTTTTATTTGTTGTTACACAAACTGTTTTTAAATGATTATTTTGAGCAAGCTTTTTCCATTTGTGTAATGCTTCTTTTAGTCTGGAAACAAACGCCCTTGTCAGTGAATGTACACCTGAGATAATTCACATGGCTCAAATACCTTGCATGTATATCACTTACATTAAGAATTTGTTAGCGTTGTTGTTGTTAAAGACCACAGCTTTGTTTTGCAGTCCGGGCTTGCCTTTTTTTTCTGTTCAGAAAAGTCACAGTGAGTATTTTGGCAATGACTTATTGGATCTCTGCAGCTCCCTGGATGTTTGATGAACTTACCCATTCTACACTGCTTGCTTTCATAGCTGTCATCCTAGACATACTTTCCACAAGGACACCCCTGTATTTGCTTCACCCTGGCCAAAGCAGCACTTCTGAACATTCTTTGCTGTAGGTTTTTGTCCTGGCTTCTGCTCTCAACTTCTGCAGCTCCCTCTTCTCCAGAATGGGTATTCCTATGGCATGGTGCTGAACACTGCAAATGAATGGGGACCAAGAAATCAAGAATTTGTGTATTAAGTCCCTTTTTAGAAGCAACTTTCAAAAAGTACCGAAGTGAACAAGAGACTTGAGCATTTATGTATATAGCAAAATGCCCTAAATTTCTTCAGGCCACCATATTTCAAGTGAAAACAATAATTTTGTCTTCCTTCACAGAAACACTGAAAAGATAAAGTCCTTATTGTCTATACAAGGGCTCTGTTATTACATAGATAAACACAGAAAAAAACATTTTTCAAATCAGAACCATAATTAATCTGTCTTCTGATCTTAACCCTAACAAGTTCATGAGTGACCTGAAATCAAACAAATGACTGATTTACGCAGCTGGTGGTCTAAGCTGATGTTTCTTTATCTAAAGCATGTGCCCTTTTACATTGCTGGCTACACAAAGTGGCCTCTAACTGTTCCCTGTAAATTGTTTTTGACCCTTTTTGCTAATAAACATTAATATTACAACAAACAAAATTTCTGTTAAAAGAAACTGCCTGGCCATCTTGTCTGATCTTCTCATGATAACAGTGAAACACTTGGAATCATGGAATCATCTGGGTTGGAAAAGACCTTTAAGATCATCAGACCAACCATTATCCTTATCTACTGAGTCCAATCACTAAACCATGTCCCTTAGTGCTATGTTCGCACTTCTCTTGAATACCTCCAGGGATGGTGACAACACTTGCATTGGCAGCCTGTTCTAACACTTGACCACCCTTTCCATGAAGAAATTCTTCCTAACATTAAACCTAAACCTTACTTGGTGTTACTTGAGTATGATTCCTCTTATTATCTCAGAAAAGAGACTGACACCCTCCTCACTGCAACCTTCTTTCAGGTGGTTGTCGAGAGCCTTTTCTTCAGACTTGGTGAGTACTTCCATCAACAGATTCAGTGCCCTTTTGTGAATCCCATCCAGCCTGAGAGATTTATGAATGTTCAAAAGATCACTGATCACTACAGCTTCCCACTGGATTATAATAGGGGCTTCATCTTGCTCCCCATCACCATTTTCCAACTTTGGGATCTGGGTACCCTGAAAACAATTGGCCTTACTAATAATGTCTGAGGCAAAGAAGGCATTAAGCCTTATCCTTATCTCTCATCACTACTTTATTCCCGCACATCTAATAAAGTTTAGATATTCTCCTTTATCCTCTTTTTGCTGTTGATGTATTTATGTTATAAATTCTGAGTCAATTTAGCTTTATAAGGTTTATTTATGGGGTTAATAAAAGGCAATAAACAGTGCTGGATGTGCGGGGAGTCTGGGCTCCTCCAACACGCACACATGTTACATCAGGTGGCTGATTTTTGTGCTCCTAGGCTAATACACATTCATTAGTACTTCTAGAAAAGGCAGGGTTATTATAATTAGTTCCCAGAATTCGAACCCTTCCTACTGGTGCATGCATATCAGTATCTGGTGGTCCCTCTGGGGGTCTCATGTTCTGAAGGCTCGTAGTCTTCCTCCCAGGCTTTGTTCTTGTCCTTCTCTTTTGTCCATCTTGGCTGGATATCAGAGACTTGCACAGCATCCTTTGCTTCGCATGCAAGCTTTGTCTTTTAGTCGTCCTTCAGCTTTCCCTTTCTCCTTAATCTCTTATCCAAAGTATATCAGAGACTCATGGTTTACCCTTCAAACCCTATATTGACACGAGTTGCTGGAACATTCCTTACATTTATAAAAACATTTTTAATTGTCTTTTACTGTGCTAGCCAAATTGAGCTCCAGTTGGGCTTTGGCCCTTCTAATTCTCTCTCTACACAACTTCAAGACAGTTCTATAGTCTTCCTGTATTGCATGTCCTTTCTTCCAGAGCTCATAAACACTCATTTTCTTCCTGAGTTCCAGAAGAAACTATTTGTTAAGCCAGGCTGGTCTTCACCCCCAGTGGCTTGACTTTAGGCACATTGCCTGCTCCTACACCTTTAAGATTTATTTCTGAAGAATGTCCAGCCTTCCTGGACTCCTGGGCCTTTCAGAACCACCTTCTAGGGGACCAGAAGACCTGTCAACAAGGTTTCTAAACAGTTCAAAGTTTGATCTTTGGAAGTCCCATGTAGCAGTTCTGCTAATTGCCTTCCTTACTTTACCAAAGATCAAAAACTCTGTCCTTTCATGATTGATGTTCCTAATACAGCCTCCAACCACCACTTCACCCACAAGTCATTTTCTGTTTGCAAACAGCAGGTCAGGTATAGCAAACTCCTTTGTTGGATCCCGCACAATTAGCATCAGGAAGCTATCCACCACATGCTCCGGGAATCTCCTAGACTGTTTCCTCTCTGCTGTATTTTATTCCCAACAGAAATCTGGGAAGTTCAAGTCCCTTACAAGACCAAGGACTAGTGATCATTACAAGGGCTAGTGATCATTATACACCTCCCGTTTGCTTATAGAATATTTTGTCTTCATTCCAGTTAGGTGGTCTATAACAGAATCCATTCTAATATATATGTTATATACCTTTTCCCTGAATCTTACCCAGAGAAACTCAAACCTTTATTCACCATCACCCAGCTCCATCCAGTCTAATGTACATGGCTCCTCCACCTCCTCTCCTTCCCTGCCTATCTCTATTGCCTGTAACCCTCTATCTCAGCACTCCAGGCATGTGAGTTGTCCCACCATGTCTCGCTGAGGCCCATGATATCATAGCCCTGAGACTTAACTAAAACTTCTAATTCTCCTTGTTTCCCATGCTGCGTGCATTCAAGTAGAGGCACTTAAGTTGGACCCCTAATGAAACTGTTTTGCACATTTCTTCTGATGCTGGGTTTGAAAGGAACTGAAACTTAACACAAAAAACTAATTCCCTGGGATTTAACACTTATAAGTCTTAACTGGAGTTTTGTACATAATTAGAGTTAAAAAAGATCTTAAAAACACAGATGGTTGCAAAATGTCTACCAAAGAAAAAAAAAAGAAAAAAAGAAAAAAAATAGCATTACTGTTTAATAACCAACTTTGTTTGATTTGGCAGTGCACTGTCAAATGTGCTAAGCTAATTGTTAAACCATATATTGTGTGTACAGTTAGCATTGTCACTTAATTGATAGAGATGTTTTTACATGGTGAAGATAGTCTTCCAGTAACCACAGAACAAGTGATTCAGTCTTGCAACTATACAAACTGTGAGTGTTTTTCTAATGCCTGATTGTGAAAATAGGTCTTTTAACAGCATACCAGTGGCAGCAAGTCAATGCCTCAGTTACAAAGTTTGTTTTTGACAGAAAGCATTGAGTGTCAAAACAATTTCTTGGCTGTTATCAAACTGATGAAGCTGGGCAGTTAGGATAAAGCTGTTAAATAGGCATGGGTGATCTCAAGAGGAGATAAAGGAGTAAAACAGACTTACAAGAGTCTTGATCAGAAACCACTGAAAGTACTGCAAAATGCCTTTTCCCATGTCTTATCTCTACAATATGATGTATTTCAACTCTGCTAAACAGACTGTTCAGAAATTCTCAAAGGGAACAATTTTTCCATCAGAGATCGAAGATTCATCAAATTTCAAATGTTTGCACAGACATTTTGATTTCTGTGAGAGTGTGATAGACCATACAGAGTTTTGAAATCTGCCATCTCTTCTTTCTAATATCTTTACAGCGTACCCGTCTGCTAGAGATGAAATAGCTCCCAGACTTTTCAGTTCCTGTCTCAAGTGTGAATTGTAGGTTTTCTGGGCTTTTGAGGATTCAATTATGACTTTAGCTGCCAGTCACAAGAAGGAGCCAGGAAACAAGACCTGTAATCTACAGGCTTAAAGCCCAGAAACTAGCAATTCTAGGGCTTTTGGACTCCAGCTGTTAATCAAGATCCAGTTTTCTCTCAAAGCACCAAGCAGGAGTTTGGTTAGAATACTCTTATAAACCATATTTTGACATTTCCAAGAGGTATTTTCTCTCTCTCTCTCTCTTTTTTTTTTTTTTTTTTGAGTGAAAATTTGTAACTTCAAAATGATAGTGAATTTCAAAACTCTTAAGTCCTTTTCAAAATTAAATTATTTTATCCACTCAGTTTTTCTCTTCACATTGCAATTATTTTCAATAAGTTTCATTTATACCCTATATGATTCTCTCATTAAAAGTCCTAGATCAATTTTCTTCCTCTTTTTTTTTTTTTTTTTTTCCAGTCATTATGTCTAACTTCTGACTAACACTGTGGGGTTTGTTTGTACTATTTAATAGAATAGAATAGAACAGTTCAGTTGGAAGGGATCTTCAAAGATTATCTAGTCCAAGTGCGTGACCTCTGTAAGGCTAAACAAAAGTTAAAGCATGTTATTGAGGGCATTGTCCAAATTTCTCTTGAATGCTGACACGACACATCAACCACCTCTATAGGAAGCCTGTTCCGGTGATATTTTTTTTCATTGTATCTAGTCTGAACATCCCCTTATGCAGCTTTGCACCATTCTTTTGTGTCCTGTCGTTGTTGACTGGGAAAGCCTGGTCAACAGATTGAGACCGGCTCTCTTCACTTCTCCACTGGTGAGGCCACACCAGCACTAAATATGGTAGGAGAATCACCTCTTTTGACCTGCTGTTTACATTGTGTTTAAGGCAGTTTGCCCTCTTGGCTTCCATGACACACTGCTGACTCACGTTGAGTCTACTGTTGACCAGCACCTCCAGGTCCCTTTCTGCTGAGCTGCTCTCCAGCCATTCACCTCCTACTCTTTACCTGTGTCTGGCATTACTCTGTCCCATGTGAGGGGATGATACCAAAGGTCTTACCAAACTCCAGAAAGATTACATCAACTGCCTTCCCTTCATCCACTAAGTGGATGAGCTTATCATAGAAGGAGATCAGCAGTACACGCTTGCAGTCCAGAAGGCCAACTGCATCCTGGGCTGCATTAAAAGTGGCCAGCAAGCCGAGGGAGGTGATTGTCCCCTCTACTCTGCCCTTGTGAGGCCACACATGGAGTGCTGCATCCAGGTCTGGAGCCTCCAGCACAAGAAGGATATTAATCTGTTCAAACAGGTCCAGACACCATGCCTGGCCAGCCCACGGCTCTGTCATGGTGGGTGCAGTGCTCTGACTGGGTGTTAGAGGAACACAGGGCATGGCTTTCTCCAAGGCGACCACCTGCTTATGCATAGTCAGGTAGTCAATCATATTTCTGGCAAAAATGACAGACCCATAGCAGATCATTGTACTAGAGATGACTGTCTTTTTCCTAATTATTATCAAAATTATTGAATTAATTATCTAAATCATCAAAATTTGGGGGAGGGTGTAGTACATTCTTTTTTGGGGGGGTAAAAGTCTATAGTACTGTATCTGAGCATAATCATCAGCTTTATTTGCTTGAGAAACCATACCTCCCTGACTTCTCCAAACAATGCTGTGGAAAAAAAATAATCTCTTGTGTGCAGACAACTCTCCACCTCTGTCTTACTTTCCCATTCCTCTCCAACTTTTCCTTCTCTCCTCCCCCAGTGTATCCCTAGGAGAACTTCTACAAAGCTCACCTTCTGATAATTGCTCACTCAACAGTTTTGACTCAAGCCGTGATTTTAAAACATAAGAAAACATTAACTCTACCCTCCTGCTGAGCCTGATGTTCCTGCTAGATGACTCCAAGCATCAAACACCTTTGTCTGCCGCTATTTTTAACTGCACAAAAGAGCTTCCAGTAAGTGTTTAACACACCTATTCCCTCTAACAAATTCTGTGATTATCTTTTTTTTTTTTTTTTTCTTTTTTTTTTTTCCCCTGGACTCTTAATGGTGGTCCATTAGTAGATCTTTCCTGATAATTAGAGCAGAGGCAAATATAGAAACTCTTTAAAAACAAGTAGATAGCTTAGCTACTTCTATCCTGAAAACTGTAAGTTAACTTTCTCAACTCTGCAGTCCAGCTCAGTTTTCTTATCAGACTCCCATGTAACCCTTTGAGACTAGCAGGGGTCTAAAATATAGCAGCCATGGGGGCTCTGAAACATCAGTTTAGGACAGTGGATGATCAAAAAAATAAAAAAGGGCAAGCTAGTCTATACTAAAAATGTGGTACCGAGGTACACATTAACATGTCAGAACAGTGTCTTGTAATTTGATAGTCTGGGCTTCACTTGTTCAATGGATTGTACAGTTCTAGTAAATTATAATTCTAAACAGCAAGAATTAAAAACACCTAAAATAATATATGTGCCAAATAGCTCTTGTCCTCTTGCTTTTTCTGGTCAGGAGGAAGCAATGAACTGGTTTCATGCACCCTGGTTTTAGAGGTGAGAAGCATGATGACATCTCTTATCTGGTTCTTGGGAGTACAAAGACAGAAAGAAGTGTGAAATATCTCATACAAATGGGTGAGAACTCACATACCTGGGACCATGGTTAAGCCCACATAGGGTCTATATAGCACTGCTCTCTGTGCTCATACAGGATTCTCTCTTCATGTAGATCTTGTCGAAATCCAAACAACAAACACAAACTCTACAGTAAAATCCAAATATATGTGCAGAAGCCTACACAATAAATTAGTGGCATACGTAGGAACAGAACACAGGCTTAATTCCCTTAACTCCCCATCCTGTTTTCTATTAGGAACTGTTTTTCATGAGGAATCCGAGAATTTTCTGCCTCAGTTTCTTTGCATAATAGGTAGCAGAAGATATAGTACATGTCCCTTACCTGTCTTATTTACTAAAATTCTTTTGGCTTCCTTTCACATACCCGTTAGCCTATCTTATCTACTGAAAACCTTTTGGTTTCCTTTCATATGCTCAATAGTCTATATTATCTACTAAAATTCTTTCAGCCTCCTCTCACTTTAAGTTTACTATATTTCATATACTCTGATCTGACCCAGTGCCTCTGGCTTCAATGTAACCTTCCTGAATTATGAAATATTGTAGGAAGAAAAGCATATCTGTTAGTATTATTACTTCTATTGTTTCCACCAGTAAAAAGGCACAGAATAGTAATATTTGCCATTGTACAAATTACATTTTGAGTCCAAGCTTTAAAACCAAAATAAAATAAACAAAATCAGATAAAATCACAATGCTAGCAAATGCGGCATACCTATGGGACAGAGAACTGTCAAGAACCCAAGAATGAGAAGATGCACTAATTGTGTTAATATGCATATTCCATAAAGTTTGTTGCTGAACAATTTTTCCAGAGCCAACAAATGTGAACTATTTAGTATTCAATTGAAAGTGTCTTCTAAAAATTAATTATTGTGAGGCTGGGAAAACAGTTGCCTTCGTGGAAAGGAAAATATGGAATCCAAACTGCTGAAAATTTCAGTAAAGACCTGTACACGTCTGACTGTTGGATTAAATGACAGCACTGTGTTCATCAATACAATCTCCTTTGCACAGAGTAATGGATACAAAGTGACTGTTATGTACATGTTTCTTGTTACATTTTTTGCTTTTTTTTTTTTTTAATTTAAATTTATTTTTATTTATTTATTTTTTTTTTATCCTCTTGATAGTTACTAATTAGGTTGTTTGACTTTCTGTAAAAAATCTTTGGTCATACACAGTAGAACACCTGCAACAGAAAATGTTTTGTCTTAGTCTCCACAGACTTTCTTAAGGTGCCCTGTGTACAATTCTTCATTTTTCTTACTCTGGATCATGTGCTCTTGCTCCAAGGATGTGGTTTACAGAAAAAAAAAAAAAAAAAAAAAAAAAAAAAAAAAAAAAAAAAAGGCTTTCTTTTAATGAGAAAAGCCTTTTCAGATCATTTTAAGAGTCCCAGCTCTACGCTGACCAGATATAGTAGTCTGCAGTGATTCTAAGCCATTCCTTAACTTGGGGTAATAAACTGTCATGGAGTTGTCAGTACACACATTGTCTTGTTGTAAATTATAATACATTTCCACAAGTGTGTAAAGTGTACTCCTTTGTGAAAATAATGAAATTGTGAATAATGAAAAACATACTGCTAGAACTATTCTTACAAATGTAGACTTTTTATCATAAATATTTTTTGAATATGAAGCAAATGTATACTCATTCAATTAAAACTTTTCAATTGCTAAGCTGGATGGAAGTGAGTACCAAGTGTTCTACATATTTTAGTGGTCTTGAAAAATATTACTTTCTTGTTCAAGAAAACATGATAGTTCCTATGTATTTGTTTAAGCCTGCTGAAAATAACATCCTGACATAGTAAATCACACCCACTTAGCTGCTTCACATGAATTCTGCTGGGTCATACAAAGGCATTAGCTGAATTTTATTTTTATTATTATTGTTATTAGCATTATTACTGTTATTATTGTTATTATTGCTAGGCCCTCTCTTCTGTGTATTCAGGTTCTGTCTTCTTTTCCCTTTGCTGCTGATTATTAGTGAAGGAAGATGAAAATGTTTAAGTGACTGAATATTTTTAATACTCATGCCTTCAGTATAAGTTTAATTGTATAAGGTTTACTGGAAAAGAGGATTCAGTTAATACTACTATTACATTGCCCTACAGGAAGCAGATCATGAGGGTGCTCACAGTCTCACAGTAGGTAGCCCTACTGTAATCTTAGGACATCTCTGAAGTCTCTTTGAAAAGTAGCAAGGGGAACTCAATGTCTCTAGTTCCTGCATAAACATTACCCTACCTTTCACGTCATACAGATTGCTCCTTGCATCTTCACCCCACATCATGCAGACTGCTCAGTAGATATATGGAGGAAGAAAGAAAAGGTATGTGTGCTGCTGTTGCCATTAGACTTACACAGAAAGCGATAGGATGAATTTGAGCTTCCGATATAAAGGAAAGAAAAAATGTTTTCAACTCCTCACTTTTTGCAGCTGCTGCTCTCAATTCCAATGAAATTCAGCTCTTTGGTACTTGTTTAAGAGGGGACCCAACAAAGACTGAGAGGTGGGGATAAAATTTAATATTAAAAACAAAACAAAACAAAACAAAAACAGAAAAAAAATAACCCACAGTAATTTTGTGCACCTTTAATTCCAAAAGCTGTAATTCCAGTCTAGTTGCTTTATTTTTTTTCTTGCCAGAGACTTGTCCCTTAAACTGTAGCTCCATTATTGTGCTCCCCCATGTGTTTCCCTGTTTCATTTACCTCCTCAGCTATGTACTATCTGCTGTTATTTTTTCAGTTAATTAACAGAGCACAAAATTTCATAGAATGCTTTTACATTGACAACAAAACAAGCCAGAGTCAAAAGCACTGTCTTCAGCATAAACAACCACTTTTCAGAGTAATCTAGCTAAGCTTCTGTGCCAACTGACAACAGTTTACAGGGAACAGAAGCTTGAATGGATTAGATCTATAAGACCTGGAGAAGAATAATTGTGCAAATAATTGCTTAAAATATTTGTGCTAAGATTGACACTGTACCCCCCAAAATGAGAAATTCAATATTGGTATAAACTTCTTTAGACATAGTTGTAAACATCAATTTGAAAGTCTCATTCAGTGAATTCCTGAGTGTTCTGTTAGAAAATATTACAAGATGAAAATATTTAGCACTTAGCTTCTTCCAGGCTCCTGTTTGAAATTTATTGTTATATTTTACCTAAAGGAAGAAACTCCAAATAGCTGCATAATAAAGAAATTAGGGAAAATATAGTCAGATGAATGTTATGTAATTGTTGCAGAACTAGACAAAAAATTTGTTCTGATGTTCAGTTTTTGAGTAATGTTACAGTGACTTTTTCTTAGTCACATGATTTTTTTATTTTGATTTTCCTCAACTGACCTACAAAATTTCTTTCCTAGCATCATTGCAGCCTTTTTATAGATTCCTTATCTTGTTTATTATCAGAAACCAGTTTAAACACTGGAATTATTTCAAGCAATTTCTTTATTGATTAGACCTTTAAAACTTGCAGCCATTGACTATGCATTTATATTTTTACACTGGCTACCACACAGGTTTTATGTGCATTCTCACTGGCTGCCTTTTGTGGGAATAGAAATGTTTTTGCAGAGTTACGTTGTTTAGAAGGAGGGAATGTGGTACTGAGATATGCTTACAGTGATAAGAAAGTTTAGCAGGCGACCTAGTAAAATGCAGACAACCAGGCTCCTTAGGACAATTAGGTGAAAATCACGGTGTCAAGTCAAGTCAGATAAGTGAAGAAACATTACCACTTCAAGCAGTAAAAATGTCAAAATAAATTTGAAATTTAACAGGCCGGCAACTGAAGGCCATGCATTGTTTGTGAAGCATCAGATAGATTGTGAACCTGGATTACCAACTCAGTGGGGAAACAGGGGAGGGTCCTGCCATCAAAAGGTATATAAACTGTGTTTTGGAACTAGTAGATGTGCTCTCTCCTGCTTGTGGGGCGCCCGCCATTGCAATCGCGAATAAATTACTACTTCACTGAGATCCTCGCCTGAGCCTAAGTTATTGGCTACGGAGTGTTTCTCACACTTTCTTCTGTATCCACCCTTTTGTTTTCTGTTTCTTTTGTTTCAGTGTCATTCTTTCCCTCTTTTTTTACCATGCCATTAAAATTAGATATTAATGTTTGCCAAGTTGCTCCTTTTACTTGGAATTCATATGATACCTTAAAATTTCGAAATTCAGAAAAAGGTAGACTAAAGGTGAACATAAGCAAAAAATATCCAGCTCCTGGGTCAGCAAGAAATATAATTGCATATGTAAATCTGTATGCAACTGACACTATTTGCATGTTTAAAGTTACACATGTAATTCCTCTTTGAATCTGGGTCACAGGGAGGGAAAGAATATGCTGATGATTATAACTGTTCCAGAAGGCTTCACTAACATTTATTTGAATAGAAACCACGAATCAGCTTCTATAGTGCTCAGAGCTCCTTTCATTTGCATACCCCAAATGTTTGTGAAAGCAAATTTTTGTTGAGAAGAATGTTCAAAGCAAAGTGAAACATCAGAAATAAGGGTGTGAACGTATGCTTGCATGTGTATTGACACTGGAAGCATTCACATGGCCATCTGGACAGCTCTGTGGGTTTGGGAGTTGTTCAGAAAATAGCATGTGATTTGTAAGTCATAAAGAGAGTGCAAGTACCAAGTAGCAAAGTGCTAGTGCTTTCAACATTGATGAAGTGAGTCATTCATGGAGTAATCCATGGAATGAAGTTTCACTAGCTACCACACTTCCTAGTTTACTATTGGTTGTGGTTTGTCAAACTGGAAAAAATAGTTTTTTTGTTTGTTTTTTTTTTTTTTTTTTTTTTTTTTTTTTTTTGCTTTTAAATAAAATTTCTGTAGTATTCCCTAGTTAAGTAATCAGAATGTGAGTAAGCGTTATTCAGAAATGTTTTACTTTTTGCAAACTGTTCATCACTCTATTTTAAATAACAAATGAATCAATTAATACCTATTTCTGAACTGAGTGAATTAACTCAACTGTGAAATGCCTCAGAATGAACAATATTAAAGCTGGATCTTTCTTCTGCCTTTTTCATGATGTGTCCAGCTGCAGAAAGAAAATATTTTAGCCCAAATCAGATCTGAGCAGAGCATGACTGTTTGTTTACCTTTCAGAAACCACTTTACAGATATCAGCAGCCAAATTGACCAGTGTCATTTGGCTTTATTATAGCCATGATTTTAGTAAAGATGACTGAAGGGTCAGTCTACATTTACATTAGTAGACTCCAGAGTGCCTGGGAGCACTCCTGTGCACCCCAGCTGCAATTGCTTACTGTTAGCAAATTGTTCCAGTGTTGTCTGGCACAAATCTGGCCTGTTGAAACCAGTATTTTCCTCAAGCAGCTCCTGGGCTTGGTTTGATATTACAAATGGCCCAGAGTTCATTCCCAGTACACAGTTTCCAAACAGTTGTCTTGTTCCAGAGACTAATTTGATTTATTACCATAGATGTGTGCTGTTCACAGCCAGCTTGCAACATTCTGAGCCTAAAAGCTCAAAACACTGATTAGTACCATATTCACTAGGAAGTAGTGCATTTCCCTCTGTAGAGAACAAATCCATTAATTTTCACAAAAAAATACAGTAGTGGAACCCAAGTGCTGTATTAGGGCTAAGGAGACTAAGCTGCAGCAATCTTGGTTGTGAATCTTATTATGCAAGAGTTATTCTATGTGGCTTCCTTGTCTGACCCTTCCCAATAAGTACATGGTTTCAGTGGATACTACAAGAAGCTGCTTATATTGCCAAACTAGATGTTACTTTCCTCAAGCGAGCAAGCTTTTAGTCATGCTCCTTTTTTAAGCAGAAAAAAATAGCTTTATGAAATATAGTCATTTCTAAGTTAAGCCCTGATAAAATGATTGTTAAGCAGAAGTCTATATCAATCTATTACTGAAATAGAAGAAACTTTCAGCCGAGAAGAGGAAAGAAGCAATTGAAAAAATGGCCCATTCAAGCATTAATTTGAAAAATTGTTATTATTTCTGAACAGTGTTAAGGAGATTTATATATCTTTTTCCTTCTTCTATCTTTTGAAAATATTTTCTGTGAAGAAATATGCAAAAGGAATCCCAAGAAAAACATTTTTATCCCTGTTTAGGCTCACCTTTTTGCATGGATATATATAACATGTAAATTTTGCCACAGCCAGCCTTCTCAGTAAGACATAAGTGTCTTACTTACAGTGTTTGACTTCCAAGATTCTTTAATGGGAATAGCTGCTATTTCTTTATACCTTTCACATCTAGTATCTTATCCCTCAGCCTGAACATCCAGAAGGTATGTGTTAGTGGTTTGCTAAAACCTGGATGATTGGTAAGAACCTACTCTTGAGCTAAAAGTGCTAACAGGTCCACGGAGTAAAGCAAGCAGGAAAAATCTAGCACTTTTTTATTAAGTCATTTAGATTGTGTCACAGAATTAGAGGAGCAACTACATTGTTAAGTCTTCACAGAAAAGGAATTGAAGGTGAAAGCAGCTGTAAGTTAATAGCAGATACATCTACACCCGTGAAAGTGTCATGCCTGAATGTGAAAAACTGGCACTGATATGGAGTTATCTGGGGCCACTGGTTAGATCCTCTCTCTACCAATGGATCATTCTGGGAGTTCTCTTAATATTTTAGTTACTCTCATTTGGTATTTTAAATTTCCTTTAATGAGCTCCAGAACCATTATTTTTGGCTTAGCTACAGCTGAGTTGGATGCAGAATGTTTCTATGCTTCATCTGCATCAACTACTCACATGCCACCTGCTCCCAAGGTCAGTCCAATTCACCACTATAAAATGATTCTTTAATTATTCCCTTACATGCTTATTAGAAGTGATAAGCAGGTTCACAAAAACCCTATCATTAGAACTGTTTATGCTAAGGAACAGCATTTTCACAGAGGATTAGTGAGCAACTCTTACCAACAAATCTGAGAAGGGTAAAAGTCTCAGAGCAAAGGAGAGAGTGGAAAAACCCTGGAGACAAAGCAAAGCTGGCTTGGTCCATCTGTAAGAGCCACAGAAATTCTATTCTTTATCTCTATTAGGACAAACCATTCAATGAATGGTCATGATGGGAGGGAAGGGCCAGAAGCTGGGGTTCAGATGTGGAAATTAAGCTGATTCCAGGTAAAAATGCTTGCCATTAGGAGAAGCCCTTCAAGCAGCAAAAGTAACACTCTGAAATGAATGAGAGAAAGAGACACAGAACAGCAAAAGTATCTAATCAATTTGCCCATTTCTGGCCAAAAAGCAGGATGAAACTGCTAAAATTAACATTTGCTGTTACAACAGTGAATTCTTGTTAAGATGAGGCAATGAATCACAAGGAATGGAAATGTAAACTTGTTAATTTCCATGTTAAAATGTTCCTTTTAATTTAGATTGGATGAAAACTTTTGCACCTGACACATTTCGGCATTTTCTAAGTCACCTAAAGACAAAGAGGAAGACAGGATGAAAAATAACAGCTTCTGTCCCATTTACATGTTTGAAGCCACAGAAGTAGAAGTGGGGTTTTCTTTAGTGTAAAGAGAAAGAAGCCAAGTAGAGATGTGAGGGATAGAAAGGAGATTATTCCCTGCTCGACATCGCAGGCGATGCCCTCCTCTTCCGACCCCACCTTCCCAGGTGCCCTTACAAAACAGGTTTGAGGCCCTGGAGAATGAGAGATCAACAGCAACTGAGGAAGAGGTAGAAAGTGTTCCCAGGAGGATTCCTAGGGTGAGGAGGTCAACTCCACGCATCAGGACTGCCTCCACCAAGAACGAAAGAAGGGTGATTGTTGTGGGTGACTCTGTCCTTAGGGGAACAGAGGGCCCTATTTGTCGGCCTGACCCTACCCGTAGGGAGGTCTGCTGCCTCCCTGGGGCCAGGGTCAGGGACATTGCCAAGAAGGTCAAGCGCCTGGTACGGCCCACTGACTACTACCCGCTATTGGTCTTTCAGGCTGGTAGCGATGAAGTAGCAAAGAGAAGTCCGAAGGCGATCAAAAGAGACTTTAGGGATTTGGGGCGACAACTTAGAGGTTCAGGCGCGCAGGTTGTGTTTGCCTCTGTCCTTCCGATAGGGGGGATGGAAGCTGAAAGGTGCGCTGTTCGCATAAACTCGTGGCTTCGTGACTGGTGTGACCGGCACAACTTTGGGTTCTTTCATCACGGGAAGGTCTATGCTACACCGGGCCTGATGGCACCGGATGGGATGGGCCTCTCTCGGAGAGGGGTAAGGATCTTGGGTCAGGAGTTGGCAGGGCTGATAGATAGGGCTTTAAACTAGAGTCGAAGGGGGAAGGGGCTAAAACCAGGCACGCCGGTGAAGACCTAAGGGATGGTACGCTAGAATCAGAGGGGCTGTGTGCCAGTGAGGTCCTTCGGTTCGATCCACAAGGTGCTGAGTGTAAGGAGACGCACCTGAAATGCTTCTACACAAACGCACGCAGTATGAGGAATAAAATGGATGAGCTAGAAGTCCTGGCCCAGTCCCGCAACTACGACATCATCGGCATAAGCGAAACCTGGTGGGATGAGTCCTGTGACTGGGGTGTTGCGATAGACGGTTACAGGCTCTTCAGGAGGGACAGGCAGGGTAGGCGAGGTGGTGGGGTGGCGATGTATGTGAAGCAGGGGCTGGACTGTGTGGAACTCCAGGTCGGCGATGGCAAAGTTGAGAGCCTCTGGGTAAGGATCAAGGGACGAACGAATAAAGGGGATGTCGTTGTGGGAGTCTATTACAGACCGCCTGGCCAGGACGATAGCGCCGATAACTTATTCTTTACAGAACTAAGAGAGGCCTCGAGATTAACTCCCCTTGTCCTTATGGGGGACTTCAACTTGCCAGACGTTAACTGGGAGTGCCACACGGCTGACACGAGCAAGTCCAGGAGGTTCATGAAGCACCTAGATGATAACTTCTTGGTGCAGGTGCTAACGGAGCCAACTAGGAAAGGTGCCCTCCTAGACCTGTTGCTAGAAAACAGAGAGGGTCTGGTGGGAGATGTGGTGATTGGTGGCCGCCTCGGTCATAGCGACCATGAAGTGGTTGAGTTCAAAATTTACGGTGACAGAAGGAAAAGTGCCACCAAAACCTCATCCCTAGATATGGGGAAGGCGGACTTCAGGCTGCTCGGGGAACTAGTCAGCAAGGTCCCCTGGGAAGCTGCTCTTGAAGGCCTTGATGTCCACCAGTGCTGGTCACTCTTTAAGCGACGCCTCCTAGAAGCACAAGATCAGGCAATTCCTAAATATCGCAAGTCAGGCAGGCGCGGCAGGAGGCCGTCGTGGCTGACCAGGAACATTCTTATGGAGATTAGGCGGAAACAGAGAGTGTTTCGCTACTGGAAGGAGGGCCAGGTGACATGGAAAGAATACAGGGATGCTGCTCGTGTCTGTAGGAAGAAAATTCGTGTGGCTAAAGCACACCTAGAGTTGAAGCTGGCTGTGTCTGTGAGAGAAAATAAAAAGGGTTTTTTTAGATATGTGAATGGAAAAAGGAGAACTAAAGAATACATAGGGCCACTCCTTGACAGGGAAGGTCTTCTCACAGACGATGACATAGGCAAAGCAGAGACGCTTAACGCCTTCTTTGCCTCTGTCTTCAATGCCGATGATGGGCTTCGGGACCCAGGGTGCCCCGAGCTGGAGGACCGGGACGGTGGGGATGACAAACTCCCAACCGACCCTGAACGTGTGCGGGATCTGCTACTCCACCTGGATCCCTACAAGTCCATGGGTCCGGATGGGATTCATCCCCGGGTGCTGAAGGAGCTGGCGGACGTCATCGCGGAACCTCTCTCAATTATTTTTCAACGATCCTGGGAGTCTGGAGAGGTCCCGGTAGACTGGAAGCTGGCAAATGTTGTGCCGATTTTCAAGAAGGGTCAGAAAGAAGACCCTAGCAATTACAGGCCTGTCAGTCTCACGTCAGTGCCTGGTAAAATCATGGAGAAGATGGTTCTCGAACGTATTGAGGCGCACCTGGGGGACAAAGCAGTCATTGGTCCCAGCCAGCATGGGTTTGTGAAGGGTAGGTCCTGCCTAACTAACCTGATTTCCTTTTATGATAAGATCACCCGTATGGTAGACCAAGGGAAACCAGCTGATGTGATTTTTTTGGACTTCAGCAAGGCTTTTGACACGGTTTCCCATAGGATCCTACTGGACAAAATGTCCAGCATACAGCTAAATAAAAACATCATACGATGGGTGAGCAATTGGCTAACGGGCAGGGCCCAAAGGGTTATGGTGAATGGGGCTGCGTCAGGCTGGCGGGCGGTCACCAGTGGGGTCCCTCAAGGCTCCATTTTAGGGCCGGTACTTTTCAATATTTTTATAAACGATCTGGATGTAGGAATAGAAGGCATTTTGAGCAAGTTTGCTGATGACACCAAACTTGGAGGAGTTGTGGACTCGAATGAGGGTGGAAAGGCCTTGCAGAGGGATCTGGATAGGTTGGAGAGCTGGGCGATCGCCAACCGCATGAAGTTCAATAAGAGCAAGTGCCGGGTCCTGCACCTGGGACGGGGAAACCCTGGCTGCACGTACAGACTGGGCGATGAGACGCTGGAGAGCAGCCTAGAAGAGAGGGATCTGGGGGTTGTGGTAGACAGCAAGTTGAATATGAGCCGGCAGTGTGCCCCGGCAGCCAGGAGGGCCAACCGTGTCCTGGGGTGCATCAAGCACGGCATCGCTAGTAGGTCGAGGGAGGTGATTGTCCCGCTCTACTCTGCGCTGGTGCGGCCTCACCTCGAGTACTGTGTGCAGTTCTGGGCACCGCAGTATAAAAAGGACATGAAACTGTTGGAGAGTGTCCAGAGGAGGGCTACGAAGATGGTGAAAGGCCTGGAGGGGAAGACGTACGAGGAACGGCTGAGGGCACTGGGCCTGTTCAGCCTGGAGAAGAGGAGGCTGAGGGGAGACCTCATCGCAGTCTACAACTTCCTCGTAAGGGGGTGTCGAGAGGCAGGAGACCTTTTCTCCATTAACACCAGCGACAGGACCCGCGGGAATGGAGTTAAGCTGAGGCAGGGGAAGTTTAGGCTGGACATCAGGAAGGGGTTCTTCACAGAGAGAGTGGTTGCACACTGGAACAGGCTCCCCAGGGAAGTGGTCACTGCACCGAGCCTGACTGAATTTAAGAAGAGATTGGACTGTGCACTTAGTCACATGGTCTGAACTTGGGTAGACCTGTGCGGTGTCAAGAGTTGGACTTGATGATCCTTAAGGGTCCCTTCCAACTCAGGATATTCTATGATTAATGTAGAGCTGCAGTATGCCCAGTCTCCACAGAGGGAAAAACTTTTACTGGAACAAGTTTTAATAATTAATCAGTCATCCCTCTACCCAGTACAAGAGGGTGAGAGCAATGGTGGGAGGGGGAGGAGAAGGAAGAAGATGCTCCATGAAGAATCAGCATGCAGTGAAGAACCAGTTACTGGCTGTTCTGATACATCCTGCCATTTCATCTTGTGAGGGTGATGCTGTTGGACTGGGTCCTCAGCTGAAGCAAATCAAATGAATGTCACTGGTTTTGGTGGATGCAAACTAGCAGTAATTTCTGACTTATGAAGTTCCAGTCACAAGCAAGTTGCTGGAGGACTTGTGCCTCAGTTAAGAAAGAAGTAGCTGCTAGTATTGGAGCTCTACACTGAAGCATTATGAAACTCACAAGTTCAATGGGTTTTAAATTTTTTTTTTCTTCCTCATATTAGGAGGGTTTTATATTTTGTTTTCTGGGGGGATTCAGAAAAAAAATAATTGCTTTAACTCAGTGTCTATTCCCCTAGGAAACTAGCTGATGAGAGATACTGCTCAGTAAGCACTGTGTCCACCTCCACCTCCCACCATATAAAACCCATGGAGTAATCCTCTTTCACTAAAACAACTACCTACTGAGCTAGTCCTTCACACCAATATCCAGCTGGCTGACCTTACCATCAGGTGATCCTTCTCTGTTTTTAAACACAATGGTTTCTTGCTGTTTCATTTAAAACATTTGTCTGCCACCTTACACCTAGTAGCATCTTTCACTCTTGAGGGAAAGGTGTTACATGTGGGCTTGTGGTTTTATTGCTCATTTTTCTGCTCATTTTAGCTGAGACCAGTGTACAGAGCCTTAGAAAATCATGTTTCTATGCTGTCACCATTTTTTCCTTTTTATGCCCAGGAGTCCTCTGGTCTCATTTGTATTCTGCTCTTGCTGACTCCACTGGAAGAAATGTGCCTGTGCTGCTCTCACCTCCCTCCCTCTGTTGGTGCTCCTTAAATAAGCACCCCCTTCCTCTTCCAGCTGTGGTTGTGCTGCATCAAGGAAACAATATGGCTAAAAATAGAGGCTCTCATTTTGCTTAGCAGTTCCTTGGTCCAGTCCAACATGCATCCTCTCATCCTCTTTTCCTTGTTCTTGCTCTAGGATTATCAGTCAGTCAAATCACACCCCCAGACTGGTTCTCCTTATGGCCACATGAATGTTACCCAAGTTTCCTTTTCTACAGATGCTCCGAAAAGTTCATCTCCGATATTTTTTGCTCCTTTTTTTTTTTTTTTTTTTTTTTTTTTTTTTTTTTTTTTTGTCTGTATGTCAGAAGAACAAAGAACTTTTTAACACCAGCTAAGCTCAACTTCAAAACTGTCCCCATCAGGACTCTCATACAGAATTTGGGGAACATTACACAAGGCTATTAGCCATTATTTTTGCTGAAAATTGAGGTAATTTCTTAAAAGCTCAATGATGTACATTCATTTAAAAAAATCTTTTAATTCATGTTCTCTTGTGCATAGAAAATTTACCAACCAACCTTTTCCTCAGGTAATGTCAGGTAGTCAGGTAATGTTCTTTTTTTTTTTTTTTAATTTCACTAATTATCTATCTATCCATTTATTTATTTATTTATTTATTTATTTACATGAAAAGTGATGAAAGTTCCCTAGCTACGTAGCCTTGGGGGGGTACTTTTGATATCTGAGTATGGCAACTGTTCCAGACAACACTAATAAAGATCGTTACAATCTATAATGCAATCCTCTTAAAGACATTCCCTTCTACAGGAGCTCTGAAAGATTCCCTTCAGCACAGAAGAAAACAAAATAAAAAACACTTTTTTTTTTTTTTAATTCTGCTACATCAATACTTCCTAAGTGTTTGCTTTACAGCACAGCTACAGCTTTACAATCGGAGGTTAATTAAATGCAGTCACTTATGAAAACCATGGGTGTAATTTGCAAGGAGCACAACAATTTTTCTGGGTATGTGAAAAATGAAAGAAAGTAATGAAAATCATCCATTATAGCTAAGATTGCAAGGCAGAATTCTCTGTTGGTGCCACTCCACTGACTTTGATGGGGTGATGCCAGGAGGGCATTTGGCCAGAGAGTGTAATTCTTAATGTCAGCGAGCAAAAGCACACCAACACCAAAACAGCAATGTTCCATCCAAAGTGTAGTTGGCACTCCGAGTGCTCTGCTTGGCACAACCCTAGCCCATCACCTTGTGGAGGTCACCTTAGGTCAAGGATCTCAGGGGATCCCAATATGGGCCAGCTCACTGGAAACATAAGAAGCAGCAGAAAAATGGCTCTTTTTGTCCCTGCAACAGGCTAACATGCCTGGGGTGGAAGGCAATACTAGTGGTGCCTAGGTGTACACCTGCATCTCTGGCCTGGTCCAGGAGGACAGGTCCTTTCTCATGGGCACTGTGCTTGTGTGCCAAGGGCTGTTGCCTCTAACACATAGGTTTTCATTCATTCAGCTCAGGGCCCTTTGTCACTGGCAGTGGGAATGGTCAGCTTTGATATGGATTAGCAATAGCTGCTGCAGATCTTTGGCTGCATAGCTGAATTACAGGTAGTGGGAGGAGAAGTATGTTGTTTTTTTCTGACCTTGTTGATTTAATAGGTACTCCTGGCAAAATCTGCCCATTTTTTAAGATAGTATCTTGTAACAAAATTAGCATTAGTTACTTTGGCCCAAGCAGAATAAAAAATGAGAATACATTTCTAAAGCGATTTCATTTTCTGTCTGACTTCACTTCCTTATAGACTGCAAAGGAATTCAGGGGTACAGCATTCTGGAAAGAAGTGGTAGTTAAATGTCACAGATAGCAATACCTTTGCCACTTTACTGCAGTTGGTCTGCTGGGCATAGAGTGGTCTCTTTTGCTTGCCCTGTGTGTGGCAGGGGTTGTCAGAGCAGACACAACAGACGTGTATGAAGTGCTGACTGCGAGCAGGACACGGGCAATGGAAACCATTTACTGAACCACCGCACAAGGTATTTATCTGGCTGGTAAGCTGTCCTCTTTTTACCCATATTTTCACTAAGCATTTTTGCATTTGAGGACATGTACAATAATAAGGCACACCTGGAAAACAAATTCAGTGTTCACAGCAGATCCTATCGTACTCATGGATGTTGCAAGTCAGGTTGCCTATACCACGTTGCAGCCTGTGCTGTGAACACATGAAAGGGGTCAGCTGCCAGCACCAGCAAGCTCTGTGGCCTCAGGGTGGGTGAGGGGGATGTTTTTTACATGCTTTGAGGCTGGGCGTGTAGGTGGGTTGGTGATTTTTTTCAGACTTGAAGCTTTTCTTCAGACTTGGGCTCTTGCCTGAAAACCAAAACCAGGAGCTGAAAGCACATTGTCCACCCTGCCCAAAGGAGGATTGCAGGTTTTATTTATTTATTTATTTTCTTCTTTTCATCTAATCATGCTTATGCTTACCTGGATGCAGAAATAACCTTTTCTCTATGGTCTTTTTCAGCAGTTTGACCTTGTCCATTCAATTTTTGGCTTCAGAGAACTCCAGCTTATG
Organism: Anas platyrhynchos; assembly: GCF_047663525.1. Lineage (NCBI taxonomy): Eukaryota > Metazoa > Chordata > Aves > Anseriformes > Anatidae > Anas > Anas platyrhynchos. The sequence continues at coordinate 74,230,656 of NC_092621.1, read as the reverse complement.
TAACTAAACTCTTGACACAAAGCATGTAAGGATCCACACAAATAACTTGTAATGTTTAATTAAACTAAACTGTAATCAACAGACTTTATCTTTTGACTACTGTGTACCAGGCAAGCTTTATCTGCTGAAAATTAACAGTAAGATTGGCTTGACTTTTAAAGGCACCATGTGAATTTCTCATTAGTCTTATTATCATTTCTGAATCATAAATATGTAAATGATGAGTTTCACATGGGAGATTTAATTCTGTGCTCTTATTTCTGATTAGCTGGAAATACACTCCGTCTCTGTTTGATAATTGGTAACACTGCACAGCAATAAGGCATTTCCCTACCCTTCATCAGAAGCAGCTGAAATTAAAGAAGGCAGGCGCTCTTACATTTTTGACAGTTTTGTAACACCAACTTGTTAAAGTTTTAACTCAGCCATTAATACAGACTATGAATTATTAATTTCTTTTTACTTTTTTTTTTTTTTAATGTCAGGAATTAAAAGGAAAAAACAACCTGAAGATCTGAGACTGGTGTTTAAATATTATGGGAGAGTTTTGTTGTTGTTGTTGTTTGTTGTTGTTGTTGTTGTTTTTTCTTTTCTTTTTCTTTCTGATATACTCTCCAAACAAAATTCAGCCATTTAGCTTGAGTGAGGGGGAGGGAAAGTTTCAGGGATTTGGGCCTACAATGCATGTTCCAAACAAATACTTAATTGAGAGGATTATTTGGGGGATTTTTTTTCTGTCTCTCCTTTTTATTTATTTATTTTAATTTCATTTTTATAATTTTATTTTATTTTATTTAATATTATTTTACTTTGAGGTGTTGCTGTAGGTGTGCTTGCCTGCATGATGACGTGGTAAGTAATGAAGTGACATAATGAATGGAAGTTTCCAAATAAATTGAGTGTGGTAGGTTGTGCAAAAAATTATTGGGAACAACAAAAATATGATACTCGCACAAGTTTTACTTTTATTAATTTAGTGTGATTAGGGAGGCATAACCATATGGAGAAGTTTTAGTACTTCATCTTTCTGTGGATTTTGTTTCTCTAGTAATAAACTTCTATGCATATAATAAAAAGCAAACCATAAAATCAAAAGCTCCCTATTGGGTTGAACAAACCAACCACAGGCAGATACCAGTTCTTTAAGTATATCTGCTTCTATTCTCTAGCCTCGCCTCTGGAAAAAGCCAGTTTTAGGGTCCCCATTGACAACTGGTATTCTAACATCTACCAAGCACCTGCTGCCTGTCCTGCTTAGAGTTATATCCTTGAGTGAAGGATAGCAAGGATTCTCCTTGATAATGAATCTCCCCTCTACCAGAGGCAGTTTAATTTTATGAGCTTCCTTCTCTGGCCCTTAAGTACTCCTTTTCTCTTAACATTACCTGGCCAGGTCCTCCACCATGCCATACAGTCAGATTAGGTGCTTTTCTTCACCACTTCTTATATAGACATAGAAATAAAGATTAATTCAACTCCTTGTACTGGCAGGTGCTCAGTCATCCTTGAGAAGCAAAATCAGAACAGAGTCATGAAAGATTTTAACTGTAAAGTTCTGGTAATTGTTTACAGGGCATACACAAATTTCAATTCTCTGGCTTTTAATGTGCCCAGTATATGTCAGATTTTCTTATTTTCAGATGATCTACTTAAAAACAATGTCTTTATTATTATTATTATTAATTATTAATTATTATTATTATGTTATTTCTAGTGAGGATACAACAACATGCAGTTTTTGTTCTTTATTTCCAGAGTGCTTAAATCGTTTTTCATCCACCAAATTTGAGCTTGCCTACTTGGAAAAAAACAAACAAACAAACAAAAAAGAAAACACCAGATGCAAACAGTTAAAGCCTGTCACATGAAAGCACAGTCACTCAAGGAAATATTAAAAAATTGTGACACCAACTCAACCTCTAAGATGAAATTTTGATAGTATATGTCATTTTTGATGAGTTTGTGCAATTCTCACTATTCCTTTATAGGCAAATAGGCAAACCCATGTAAAATAGAGGAAGGATTATTGTTGTTGTGCTGTTAACACCAGTCCTTATTTCATTACTATTATTACAGTAATTATTCATTATCAGTATGATGATTTTAATAAGTTTTAAAAGCACATTTTTTTCCCCTCAGTTTTCTTCTACTGTTATGAGCCTCTTGATATTTGCAATTGCTAGACAGTTGATTTAAAGTCTAACATGGATGGAAAAATTCCTTAGTAAATCAGATGAATGTAAACTTCGATTTTCTGATTTATTGTCACTCTACAATGCAATAAAATAAAGCCTTTGCTTTAATCTCTCTATTTTATTTTTTTTTTATTTTTTTGCATATGTTCTGAAAAGTAAACAAGGGTGCAATCCATTGAAAGTATTGCTTTCATTTAGGTACGGGCTGAGGAGTGTGAGTGAGCCTCTTAATTTATACGTTATTGTGGTAATATTTCTTATTCTTGAGATAATTCTTTTTCTTCTCAATGAGACACAGCAGTTGCTCTTTACATGCCTTTGAGAAACAGCTGCTTGGGAGGACAGAGATGGCAACAGAAGATGGCACTGTGCATAAGGTAAGTTTTAAGAGCAACTGCGGGGCTCATCCCAGGGGATGCACAGAGCCAAGCTTGGCACTTGGCTTTATGTAAGACTGCAGAAGTGGTTGGGATCACACACCTGCAAAGATGAAGTGCAAACACAGCAGCATGCACCACGCTTATGCCATTGCTTGATATATTATGACTTTTTTTGCAAGCATGCAAAAAGGAGCACACCTAAAGGCTGAGATCATGGGACAGAACACACTAAGCTGTCTGATATCAGATTTCCTCATAAGGGGGTGTCGAGAGGCAGGAGACCTTTTCTCCATTAACACCAGTGACAGGACCCGCGGGAACGGGGTTAAGCTGAGGCAGGGGAAATTTAGGCTTGACATCAGGAGGGGGTTCTTCACAGAGAGGGTAGTTGCACACTGGAACAGGCTCCCCAGGGAAGTGGTCACTGCACCGAGCCTGTCTGAATTTAAGAAGAGATTGGACTGTGCACTTAGTCACATGGTCTGAACTTTTGGGTAGACCTGTGCGGTGTCAAGAGTTGGACTTGATGATCCTTAAGGGTCCCTTCCAACTCAGGATATTCTATGATTCTATGATTCTATGAGATGTACTGCTGAAGAAACATCTTCTACAAATGTCCCAAGCAGAAAGCTAAGGATTTTTCTCTGCCTTCCAGGAAGACACTTTTATGACTTCTTCACACTTCCAAGGATGGCCAAATATATTTCAGGAAAATGGGTTTAATCCTTGGTACAGAAGAGTCACACACAAACTGCAGCATGGCACTGACTCTTCATTGGCATAATTTGGGCATAGTTTAGGCATTGTTTATCCACAGTTTTAGCTAAGGACTAGTTGGCCTATTCAACTGTTCATTTTTGAATGCAAAGCTAAAGGAGAGGAGACTGACCATACAGTTTACACATGCTTGTTGCAGTTGTTACTTATTGGTGGTTTCCACAAAGGTGTATGAAGGATTACTTATCTTTACATCTCATGAGAAAATTAAGAAAAAAATAATTGAAAATTCAAATATTGAGAGATGCTGAAGGTTTTGATGTGGTATGAAAGTGAACATCATCTTCAGAACTTCTGTGTGAAAGGTAATGGGAAATTGGCTATGTTTTGAAGGGCTGATTTTCCTTTCAGACTGATATCAGCAGGATCTGGAGATTATGCTTTGTTAGTGAAATTAGTGGCTTGTTTGCTTGCTCTGCCCTTGTGAGTTTTACAAAATGCATGTATTTTCAGCAGTAAAGTGGATACTCATAAATAATCAAGGAAATGTTAAAACCAACAAAATGGTAGTGTTGGCCAGAGCCAGCAATTCCCTTTCCAAGTTGCTGGAGCCAGCTGAACTTTAATCTTTATATAAAGTGATCAGGCTTCTAAGACATTTTCTGTCTTTTCCTTCCTGCACTGTGCTTCTGAAGGTAGTCCCAGGTCTGTACTTTGTCACAAGTTAAAAATCTCGTTTCAAATTTAAATCTACCCATGATAGCTTATACTGCTGTGGCAATTGTCTGTGCAGTGATGTCCTTCAGCTTAAATAGGTTTTTCATTCCTTGGGCTTTGTTGGGAACATATATGATTGCTAGAAGCCACAGCATTGTGTCTCAGACTTCACCTTACCTGTCTCAGGATGTGTTTTGCTAGACTCAACACACCTTCCTTCTCACAGCACAGGATTTCTGTGCTCCGCATCCTTATGAAGCCTGTTTTTGCTTCAATTTTGACCATTTCTTTCTTGAAAAGAAATTACCAGGAGACTACTCAGCAAATTGTTCTATTTAATATTTTTGTTCCCTGTTCTACTGGTTACCTGCTTTCCTGATTACTGACTACCTGGCGTTTTAAGCCTCTCACTTAGGTCAGCTCTGCCCAACATTTATGCCCAGCAGATAATCATTCATCTGCTGTGATAAAAGACAGAAAATATTTCCCATTGCCCCACACCTCTGGCAGCAAAGCTGCTGTCCTACTTAAAGCACAAAAACTGAAGCAGACAATAGAAACCATTTCCAGAAAATAAGCCCTGCTAAACTGCAATGCAAGAGGCAATCTAACACCCTTCCAGAAATATCAGGACAGAAAAAGAAATGCCTCTGCTCCGAGGAAATACTAGCCTGTTTTCTTTAGTGCCCCTTGTCTCTCTACACGAGACACAGTCATGCTCAGGGGAGAGCAGATGTTGCAGAAGTCATCGAGCCAGGCAGAGAAGGACCTGGGAGTGATGGTGGACAGTCGGCTGAATATGAGCCAGCAGTGTGCTCAGGTGGCCAAGAAGGCCAACGGCATCCTGGCTTGTATCAGAAACAGCGTGACCAGCAGGGCTAGGGAGGTGATCGTCCCCCTGTACTCGGCTCTGGTGAGGCCGCACCTCGAGTACTGTGTTCTGTTTTGGGCCCCTCGCTACAAGAAGGACATCGAGGTGCTTGAGTGGGTCCAAAGAAGGGCGACGAAGCTGTTGAGGGGCCTGGAGAACAAGTCCTACGAGGAGCGGCTGAGGGAGCTGGGCTTGTTCAGCCTGGAGAAGAGGAGGCTCAGGGGCGACCTTATTGCTCTCTACAGATACCTTAAAGGAGGCTGTAGAGAGGTGGGGGTTGGCCTCTTCTCCCACGTGCCTGGTGACAGGACGAGGGGGAATGGGCTAAAGTTGCGCCAGGGGAGTTTTAGGTTAGATGTTAGGAAGAGCTTCTTTACTGAAAGGGTTGTGAGGCATTGGAACAGGCTGCCCAAGGAGGTGGTGGAGTCACCATCCCTGGAAGTCTTCAAAAGACGTTTAGATGTAGAGCTTAGGGATATGGTTTAGTGGGGACTGTTAGTGTTAGGCTAGAGGTTGGACTCGATGATTTTGAGGTCTCTTCCAACCTAGAAATTCTGTGATTCTGTGTGATTCTGTGACCGAGGTGCTGAATACTGAATTTCCTCATTGGGATCCATGTGAAGAGGAAAGGCATAGTCTATAATCTGACCATACCACAGGAGGTGGGAGGCTGCAGCATCATTCACCCACACTAGCTGATTTTCCTTGCTGTCCAGAGATTCACTTCAAATGCAGCACCACATCCTTCAGTTGTGGTATGGAAAACCAAAAGTGAGATGTCCACCAGGTCTTGAAGGCCAGTCAGTTCTGGCATCAATAAGGAACTGATTTGAGCCAGGAGAAACAGCAAGAAATGTAAAAGAAAACTCCTGTGTTTATTGTCTATAATAACAGAGATTATTGATACAAAATATGAGCATTTAGGACTTAGTATAAAGTGAAGAATGAGACCAAGGATTATGGTTTTTATTTCTAGCAAAGACCATGTTTTCATGTGGTTATATTCCATCTCTTTTGCATTTCTGGTCTTGCAGACTGTCTCCCTAGCACCTGGTGAATGAGGTCACAGCATTGGCCTGCATGGATAACAAATATTAACTCAAATATATCTTACATACTGTTCGGAAGCCGAGAAAACTCTGACTGCATGGCCAGTGGGCTTCTGCAGCACTTGAAGACGCCACAGAGCCCAGCAAGGAAGCTTGGAGATCACGAACAGAGAGATGTGCACATCTTTCATACTGTTTTTCACATCTTGGTCAGTTATGAGCAAGTGTGTGCTTTGCCTGACCACAGCCAGACTGAAGCTACATTTTCAAGCTGCCATTACACTGTTCCTAAAAACAGAGTGGTATCTGTCTACACCAGTTCTGTCTCAGAAGGGTAAAATGTGCCTCAAGTTTTGAGGACAGGTTTTCAAATATTGCCAGTTCAGGTCATGTTCTAAAAAAAAATGAGCCTAAGGTTTGTTCAGAAAAACAAGGGAATATTGTCATTAAAAAATGAGGGCATGTACCAGATGTCTACCAAAGCACTTGGTTACTGAGACATGTAGGAGTGAGCATTGCCTACATAACTGTGATTACTACATCAGTAAAACTAAAGACACGCACGTGGATTATTATAAATAGGAGATCAAGGCTCTGAGAAGCTGACAAATTTGGCCTTTTGTGCTATAGCAGTGAACACCAGCAATCCAAATATAAGATGCTTGAAATGAAACTTCCTGGGTCCATCTGCAAAATACTGGCAACAAACACAATTATTTAGATACAACATCAGATGGAAGGAAGTCCTGGCTGATGGCTCACCACCTTCTCTTTCTCTGGAGAAAACTATCAGTTTTAACCTCCAGAGAGATGCAGCTGATGCCTTGGTTTCTCCTTGGTGGCTGTGTCTGTAGGGCCGATCTGGATAAAGCTGCACTCTGTTGGCTTATTTTACCTTTTTAAAAATGTTTACTTGTCTTACCAATGTGGCTGTGTAACACATTTTCTCTCTTCTCCCTCTAGCCTTTTTCTTTAATCTTTAGTTAATAAATGTGTGAGATCATTTCAGGGGGATAACTATAATTTTAGGGTACAGGGAGAGAAAGGCAGAGAGACAGAGAGCTATACGTTCACAAGGCAGGTTGTAATGGAAGGAGCTTGCTGGTGATCAGGGTGACATCGAAGCTCTGGATTTAGTGTCAAAGAATTTTAATGTGGTTGCGTGACAAAAGAAGACATTTGCTCAATGTCTGCAAATAGAAATGCATGCTAGGAATATTCTCTGCACTATGTTTTTCATGCATCTTTTATTCTTTTTTATTAATATCTCAAGCATAGTTGCTAGATGCAGTAAACAAAGCTAAGCAAAGAAATACTTCTATCTCACATTGCATGTGTTTTAAAAGCACAATTCACCATGGGATGCTTTTTATTTCTCCTGACCTTCAGCACACTCATGTCTTCTACTCTTTTTATTCCAAGAGATGAATGTATGTGCCTGCTACACGACTGTATGAGGTAAAGCAGCAGAAAATGCCAAGGTACCATGAGCTCAGGCAATTCCTACTTTGTCTGCAATTCCAGCTGAGAGTAATGCTTCAGGAAGAATTCCCTCAGCCTTGAGAAAAAGATGTAAATTTGCTCTCTCTTTTTTGACATGCACATTTTTTGCTTATTCTTCTCTGCTTGCATTACAAGGTCATTGATTGTCAAGTTTACTTCTCAGTTGATGTTTCATTTATGAAGAGGCAAGAACATCTTTCAGGCTAAGTTGTTCTTTTTGCCACTCTTATTTGTTGAATTTGTTTATAAAATATTCGTGAGGTCTAGAGGGTAAGCCTGTTCTTTTTTTTTTTTTTTATCTTTTATGTTTCTTCACAGACACAAAATGCACAAAAAAAAAAAAAAAACAGATAAATTCTTCAAAACAATATTTCTTTTTATGACACACCTAGAAGAATTGGGATTTATATAAATCTGTCCTAGGAATGTCCTAGGAATCCAGCATAGGGATTGCACTGGCTGGAATACATTAGACATTTCTCTCCACACAGCTATATGTTTTCTCTTAGACAGGAAGATGGCTTCTTTGAAATCAACATTTTCTGGATTTTCTTCTCAACAACTTACTGGATTCTGAAAACGTTTAAAGATTTATTCAGTGTTCCACAGTTCTTCTAGAAAAGTTTGGGAGAGGAGAAGGCTGGAGAAGCCATCCGTAAGATTTATTTATTCAGGGGATAGAGTACAGAAAACGAGTTTCAAAGCTATTCTCCCATAGTAGGCAGGAACACGTTTATCAATATTCTGAATTCTTGTTTCTGAGTCACCATCTCTTGTCCTCAGTTCTGGGAATTTCACCTGTACTGGAGTCCTGGAGAAAATGGACAGAACCTTTCCCATTCACCAAGAAGAAAAGCAATTCATGAATCACAGTACTTAGAGACAAAAAATATTACATTTGGTAATCACACATCCTTATTTATCAAGAAATATTTAACATTTGGCCTTCCCCTCATCTAGCACCACTCATCTAGCACCATTCTAACAGCCAGATAGGGTGTACAATTTCTTCCGTGGAAAGCTCATGCTGACTATAAAGCTTCAGGTTTGAAAAAAAAAAAAAAAAAAAAAGATATTGTATGAGTACTCTCATTTTAGGTGTTCTATTTTTAGACAGGAAAATTAACAGGAGAGAATAAGTGACCTTCAGGTGCCACTGGCATGGATAACAAAAGCCACAGCAAGGACTGTCAGACATTCTGTCTTGCATGTTGGTGCATGATAGTTGAAGGATTTATATCCAGATTTTGAAAGTGAAAGCTGGGGCAGATATCAGAAGATCCAAGACCTTATGTACTTAGCATCCTTCCTATGTGAAATCTTATGTATTTCGGTTGCTGTCTTTCTAAATGAACAACGGATGCCTGCCTGAGTGATTGCAAGGGTTTAGACATCACAGAGTTTTTGAGAACTGCACTTTTTGTCTGCTTCTATATCTCAGCAAAGATAACATGCATATAAATGGAGTACATGGTGACTTGCTGTTGCATCCAGAGTTGAAAGAACAGGACAAATCTGCTCAGGAAGAACCATGCTATTTTTACGTTTGGTTTCAATCAGATTTACAATGAAAGCTAATTGCATTCAGCTCTTTGGCAAAGGGAACAGAACTGGATTTTGAGTCCACAAATGTGAAAAAAATCACCAAAAATAGATATCAGAGCTGGAATTTTCTGACTTAAAGATTTCTGCAGGAGTGTGATGGCTTCTTTGCACAAGCGCAGCTGTGCACCAAGTCAAACCTACCAAAAGCTGCTGATGAAAGATGCCCCAAGATAACAAAGTTGGATGAAGAACCCTGAATTCACTTCTGAATTACTGCAGTTTTCCTGTATGGCTCCAGGCAGCTCACAGTGCTCTCTGTTTCTCAGTTTCCACTTCTAGCAGAGCATTTCTCTTGCTCACAGAGCATGTGCTGTGCATAGGTAAACTAAGGGCTTTGGGGTCTTTGAACACCAGATTAGGAAATGGAAGTGCTTTAGATCTTCGCTGAAGAGGCAATACATAAATAATTTGAGAATAAGTGCAAAACATATTTATTTTATACTGTCTCTTTTTTTTTTCTATGTCTAATGTTACATGCAAAACCGCTTTTGTACTATTTAGGGCTCTTAGAGGTGGAGCTGCAAAAATGTTATTTTATGTGGTTATATATCATTTAAAGGCATTGTATTAAATTACCCTCAGTGAAGTGAAAAACCAGTCATGGGAAATCCAATATTTCAAAGCTTTCAAAGTAATTTCAGGTAGCTTGTATGCATGCAAGACACATCTACGTGACATAAATATAAAACTTAAATATATAACTTAAAGTTCTCATTTCTCAGTACCTGGAATTCTTTCAGTGTGTCTTCTATTTGCTAATTGTGCAGGAATGAGGATTACTCACTGCTTTCTTCCTAGGCAGATGTGGGAACAGGAAGGGAGGGAAGAAAAGGAAGGCACAAAAGAAAAGGAGAGTGAAGCTAAGAAGAAGCACAGTAGGTGATTCTGAAATTAGATAAAAGGGATGGTAGGTTGATGTCTATTTTTTAAAACTTGGACACTGTTAGGAGCTGCTTGGACATTTAGTTACTGGAGACAGTTTTAGTGGAGACAATAAAGGTGATGTTTTTGAGGGAGCATGGTGAAAGACTGCATGGCAGGGTAATGAAATCTGTATTATACAACACTCTAAGTATGTGTGAACATGCAGACATATAAATTTATATGCACAGACACATTTTTGACTATTTTTTTTAGAACGTAAGCAAACCAGAGACACAAAATCCATTTCCATTTAAACACACAGACATACAAAACCATGTAATCTAACATTCTTTTAGTTTGTTGTTGAAAACATTTCAATGCCAATGTTGTTCCTTTTGCATCATCAGTTGTGTGGTTATCTACATGGATCACTTTTGCTTGAATTTTCACCTTTTCTTGCAAATTATCAGCATGGTTCACAATTATGAAGTGTTGCTGCGTATGAAATGAAGTAATAAAGAGAAAAATCAGTAGGAGACTGCCCGGAGTGAATTTATAATTCATTTAAAGTGTGAGTCTGTCCATTTAACCCTTAACAATATTCATAATTTTTTTTTCAGAATATGTAAATTTTGTCTGTAGCTGGAAAAGCTATGAATTTAAATAACCTTTAGTGGTCTGAGAAATTAATAGTTTGATAGGTATATCAGGCAAAAGGTTGCAATGCTCCTTCACCTTCCCCTAGAAAAGTCTGTTGCAGGATTTCTACCAAAATTGCAGTAGGAATGGAAGAGAGTTGCTAAATAAATAAACAAACCAAGAAGCCTCAAGCAATAAATGTTTCTTGATTTTTTAAATACCACCACTGTAGTGGATTCAGAAGTAGAGCTCTTTCTGTCCTTTCCTTTCCTCCCTCTATGAACCACTCTGAAAATTAGTCTTAAAAAAAAAAAAAAAAAAAAAAAAAAAAAAAAAGGCCTTTTTGGAGCTTATCAAAATGAATATTTAATCTGATTCAGATTAAAGCAGTGGAGTTGTTAGCACCTCTCAAACCCAAATTTATTGATTTCCAAAGCTGAATGATCACTTCAATATTAATGTGGATATGGACAGCCTTGTTGGCTCACCATGAATTACAGGCCAGGGAGAGGGACTTCAGGCAGAGGAAGAGACAAGTCCTTCCCCAGCTGCAGCTGGATGGTGGGCAAGCCCAGCCTTGTTGGTTCTGGGGGAGTTCTCCTTGACACTTGTGTTTCTCTACATCCCACAGACAGAGGTAAAGGTGTGCAGAGGAGACATAGTTTGATGAGGAGGTGAAGGAGCTTGCAGAAATCTGCTGTTGATCCAGAGGATGGAGGGGAACCTGACAAGTCATAAAGGAAGTTAGCAGCACTGCCTTTGAGAGGCAATGGCGGTGGATACATCTTCCCAAGTGTAGAGGGAGTTGTTTCCCATTGACTTCATATGTTGGTAATAAACTATTAGCTCTTCTCCAATCTGCCTTTGTTGCTCAGGAGTTGTCTGAACACTGCCCCAGGACACAGGTAAGAGACCAAAGAGAGCAAAGGAACACACTCTTGCTTTTCTTCCTGTTTATCCTTCCCTTCCCTTCCCTTCCCTTCCCTTCCCTTCCCTTCCCTTCCCTTCCCTTCCCTTCCCTTCCCTTCCCTTCCCTTCCCTTCCCTTCCCTTCCCTTCCCTTCCCTTCCCTTCCCTTCCCTTCCCTTCCCTTCCCTTCCCTTCCCTTCCCTTCCCTTCCCTTCCCTTCCCTTCCCTTCCCTTCCCTTCCCTTCCCTTCCCTTCCCTTCCCTTCCCTTCCCTTCCCTTCCCTTCCCTTCCCTTCCCTTCCCTTCCCTTCCCTTCCCTTCCCTTCCCTTCCCCTTTTTTTTTATTCTAGCTGAAACTTCTGTGTAAAAAGCATATTCTATTTGTTTATGTTTTCAAATACATTTGCAGTTTTGAGTGAAAATCCCCAAACAAAATGATAGTTGGTTGTCAAACACATTTTTATCAGACTTGGGAGGTTTCCATGCATAAATCTTGTATTGCATGCTTTCTGTTTTTGCCAGTTTTCCAATAAAAGCAAGGACAAAAGAAGAGAAAAAAATGAATGTATCAGATAATATTCTTAAAAAAAAAAAAAAAAAAAAGGAGTTGTTGTTGTTGCTTTTTTAATGTGAATCTTAATTTCGGTGGAAGTTTTTAACCAGCTATGGTTAGACTAGGCTAACCTGTTTTCGCTTGAATTACCCTGAATTTCTGTTTAGGAGCTGGGATGGTTCGAGTTTCTAATACAGCAATTGCTGATGCAAATTTAGTGCTGGCTTTGCCTGAATATATTGAACAGTCCTTTGGATGGGTGGTTCATGAGTGTGCTGAAAGGAATGGTCTAGTACTTTACAGGGAGCTGATCAAACATTTCAGAGCATATTGACAGGTATGAAGGGAAAAGGATATCACTGAAAAAGGTGGAGAGAAAAAGCAATAGCAACAAATAAACAAAAAAGAGAAAGGAATAAGAAAAGCAAGTTTATCACTGGTTGATCATTTTCATCCATCGTAGTGATACAGTTGCCCATTGAGAGATGCCCTTTCTCACCCTTGTCTCTGTGTATTCCAGTTTAGCTGGAATTTTCAACTGGATTTGCCCAATATTACACAGTGGGTGAGTATGCTGAACCTTGCTTTCCTGCTGTTGAAGCCTGTGTTTGCTTTAATCAGTGTCATCATCTTTCCTTTCAGCTCTCCTGAAAAAGGGTGACAGCAGAAGTGGCTGGTAATGATCAAATCTCCCAACTATAAACCTTTTTACTCTTCCTTTACTCTATGGGTATGACCACGTAGCACCAAGAAGGCAACCAAGCTGCTAAGAGGAAAGGAAGCTGTGAGAGAAGCAGCCCTGCAGCCCCCACGGGCAGTGCAGCAGGAGGGCAGGAGGTGCTGCAGGCAGGCAGCAGCAGTTCCCCTGCGGGCTGTGCAGGGAGAGGCCCCTGGTGGAGCAGGCTGTCCCCCTGCAGCCCATGGGTCCCCCATGGAGCAGATCTCCACGCTGCCGCCCCCCCATGGGTGGAGGAGCCCCCGGTGGAGCAGGTGGATGTGGCTGGTGGAGGTGGAGGAGGCTGCGGCCCATGGAGAGCCCCCGCAGGAGCAGGCCCCGGGCCGGAGCTGCAGCCCGTGGAGAGGAGCCCACGCAGGAGCAGGAGGTCTGGGGGGAGCTACCGCCCACCCGTGGGGGCCCCGTGCTGGAGCAGTTTGCTCCTGGGGGATGGATGGACCCTGTGGCACGGAGCCGTGTGGGAGCAGTTCCTGAAGAGCTGCTGCCTGTGGGCAGCCCCCCGCAGGCTCGGTTCGGGAAGCCCCATTCCCCATTCCCCTGCACCACTGGGTGGAAGGATGTAGGGGGGATAGATGGGGCAAAGGTGGTTTTAACTTGCTTTTAGTTTCTCACTGCTCTAGCCTGCTAGTGATAGGCAATAAATTACATTAATCTCCATAGGCTGAGTCTGTTTTGCCTGTGAATTTAATTGTTGAGTGATCTCCTTGTTCTTATCTCAAAACTTGAGCCCTTTCATTTTATTTCTCCCCCTTTCCCTTTGAGGAGAGAGTGTGAGAGAGCAGTTGTGGTAAAACCACCACAGATGATTACTGGGAAATTAAGTTTAAACTCCCTGAAAAAGTACTGTGAGATTATTTTGCCTTTCAGTGATAAATGTTACAGGCTCAGTACCTTGGTTATAGACACTATTTGCTTGTTCTCATAACCTTGAACTAGATCCATAATAAGAGCCATTTTAGTTCATAAAAGAAATTTATAAGTGGTTAATGTAAGCAGATCGAAAAAGTTTGGTTTTCTAAATGCATGGAAATGCTTATGGGTAAACAAAATGATTTTATCCAGCCATACTGGAACTGGGTCAGGTGTTGGACTACAGAATTGGCTTCTACCCTAAAAACATTTCACATGACTTTGTTGACCAAAATTCTCCCGGGGAACGATGGAGTTCTAGTCGTTTGGTTGAAAGCTTACTGTGAGCATTTAAATTAATTTAAAAAAAAAAAGTCTCTTACTTATGTAGAAGGCACTTCAAGTAGAAATATACAGCAGAGCTTGTGATCAATATTGTAAGGAAAGATTTAGTCAGAGCCCATAAAACAATCTTTTTGCATGCAGAGACTCTAATCTTGTCATGAGATCTATGTGGAAGCACTTGGGTGTGTAGGTCAGCTCACACAAAATGTTGCTCAGATCATGTTTGGGCACTGGATTGCCAGCCTCAGAAAATTTCAAGTATGTAACTCAGCTATGAATAATACTAAAAAGAGAGTGGGACAGGCTTTGGTGCAGGCTGGAAATCAGAGCATGTTCCCAGTTGCCCTAGACATGTATGGACTGGCTTTGAAGTTCATATGCCTTCCCTTATACCGTTATCTGGCTCAGGTAAATTAGAGGAATTTCTTTGCAGCTTCCCGTTGTGCATCCTATACCCATATTTCCAGTTTAAGCCTTTTTCATGGAGGTGAACAGACGTCATTTAAAAAAAAAAAAAAAGTAAAAAAAAGGAAAAAAAAAGAAAAGCAGGAGCAAATATTCTCTGTGAACTAGATGGACAAAATAAAAATGCCTTCAGTTTTAATTTTATGATTTTAATCTCACCAGAGGCAGAAGTTGCAGAAATATTGCAGAAAGGGAAAATGAAGTTAAAATAAACATCCAGAAATTCTTAGCACTTTCTCACAGCTGAAAACTCAGCTGTGGTTAAAAGCTTACCACACGGCTGGAAATAACATGATGTTTTTTGTCCTGACCTATGTACAGTTCAAGCTTGTGTGAAAATTAAGAAAAAAACAATGTGCCTTCTGCACAAGTTAACAGCCAACGTTCAAAATAAAGTTAGAGAGAAATGAGAAAGGCTATCATTGTCCTCATGAACCTTTGAAGTCAATGTCAAAGAAATGCAATACAAGGAAAGGAATCTTTATCAGAAGCTGTTTCACATACTCATAAAACTACTTGAAAGATACGTTCTTTGACAATTCCCTTTTCAAAAGTTTTTAAGAAAAGTGCCTGGTCAAAGGGCATTTTTCCATTATTTTTACCTCAGCACTTGGAGTGGGTTGGGTACCGTAGATTTTCAGAAGAAACTACAGCATATGCATAATGCATATGCATTATGCTACATCCTACTTAAGTACAGTGATACGTATGAATCTTTGATCTTTCAAAAATTGTGGGATCAAAGTATTCAATGTTTTGGATATATATCTGTGCTAAAATTAACTGATTATAGCTCTGACCATGGAAAAGAACCTGGTACAAATGACTTTGAACTCATGTCACTGCAGGTAGTCTGTGCACTTTTGAGTTAATTAGCATTTCTTTGAACTTAATTTCTTTCCTGTTGCATGGTCTGGAATAAATATCAGTCACTAATAATCTATTTAAAACTTGTTTTAGTGCTAGAATGTAACAGACAGAGGGAGAGACATGAACAGAAATGTGTTGGTGTGTTCAATTGCTCTCCTTATCAATCTTAATATGTATATATAATAAATATATATATATACATACATATATATATATATATATATATATATATATAAATCACATCTAGCACTGTGGTTCCCAATTATTCTTAATTGGTAATGCTTCCTCCTAAATTAAACACTCACATGAATTAATTAATAACAGCAATGAAAGAACAGGAAAATTTTACAACAAGTCATTCTTGCTATCCATGCTTACTTGATCATATGTAAAGACAATTTGAAGTTTTTGAAGGGGAAAGAGGAATTGCTTCCTTGTCTTCTACATGTATATGGCAATTCCCATGAAGAATTATGCCTGAAGCAAAGAGCTCTGGATAAAGTGTTTGAAGGTAAGATACTGAACAGCTTTCTGGATTGTGTGAAAATTTTATTTGCCACCAATGGATGAACAGAAATGCTACACTTCACAGATTTGTTTTTCTAAATCTATGTAGAGGAATTCTAAAAATAAGTAATACAGAACAACCATTTTAATCCATCAGCATATTTTTCCCTTGTTTTTCAGGCTGCTCTATTCCTCTGAGGAATACTGGTCCCTCATCCTGCTTTCCAGGTGTCTCAGGACAGATGGTCCAGATATGCATCCTTCTGGCCAACACTACAGACCTGTTCTGCAGCTGGGCTGGTCCCCTCCTGCAGCACACACATAATGAGCAGTGTTTTTGAAGTGCTGACCCTTTTCTGGTCTGTGTAATCCTTGCCAGCACTGCTAGCTTTATCTTTCAGACTCCCCTTTGTACTGTCAGACTGAGCATGGGCACCTTTCATCTTGTCCACTCATGAGATAGCCATCTTCTCAGAGGGTACAAGGCTCAGATCTGAGCCTTGTCTTACCTGCCTGATGTGGTGTGAAGTATTACCACTTTCAGAATCATGCAGTCCAGCATATTCTGGGATTGGATTCATTGAACAGGCAGGTACAGCAAGGCTCAGCTCCAAGCTACCCAGTGTTTTCAACATGACTTGTTTGCAGAAGAATATTTCATTTCAAAGAAAAGGCTTGTGGTGATTCTCTTTATAGGTTAGTTAGTAAGTTTGGGGAAAGAGAAAAAGAAGATGAGTTTTCTTTGTCATGATATTTATTGCTTGAATCTTATGGTGCTGAGATCTTGCCTCATGGAAGAGATTAACTGAACATTGCTAAAAGTGTTTTTTTTTTTGTTTTTTTTTGTTTTTTTTTTTTTACAGAAAATTAAACAGTGCAAAAGTAGCGTATTCCATGTCTCCTTACAGGGCCGTCTGTGGTTATATACACATATGCAAAGTTAAAGCAAGACTGAAGTGCCTATTTGCCCAGAACAAAAGATACTTCAGCCCTGTCAGCTCTGTCAACAAAATCAGGAGAGAGCAATTAAGCAGTCAGGGGAAAATAAATAAATAAATAAATAAAAAATTAGTCTAGATCTTTGTAAACAAGCTCTTAAATATATAATTCATGTACCTCATTCATCTATTACTGTTCACACGATGCTGACACACTTCTGTAACACTAAATAAATTAGTGCATTTGGCATTTGTAACAGTTTCCTCCCTCATGCTGCCTCAACCATATCCCCTCAAAAGAGAATTTCTTCCCAAATTCCCTGTCCAAACACTTAGCTTGTTGCTTTTTATTGCCTGTTAGGAGATTCCAGAAATTAAAAGAAAAAAAATATTTAGACAGAATTTAAACTGACTGAATTATTTAATAAGGAGATGTAAAGTGGAAATACATAATTTATTTTAAACGTGTAATGGAGCTTTAAAGATACAGTGCTCTTAAGTCAAAAAGCTTTTGTTCCTTCCATCTCCTATGTTAGCAAGCTATATCCATCCCACCTAGTAGCAGAGTTGGAATGAGCCAGGTTTTTCTTTGAAGACCCATAATGCCCAGTCTGAGTTTCCTTATCTCCTTCTGGTTTATCTTTTAGCGACAGTAGTTAACTAGAACGGGAACTAGTTCAAAAGTTAGCTTGTAGATGAAGATGCTCAGTACTGCTCTGAGGGTGCATCATCCCTTCACAGTCTTTTGCATGAAACAGGGAGAGTTGCAGGCAGGAGAAATGTAATGCTTTTAATAGATTGATGTCATGATGCAAAGGGGCCATAGAGGAAGCAGAAGATAAACATATGGCCACTCTCTACAGCCAGGAGGAATAAGACACAACAGTTACAAGTCACATACCTTCAAAACTATAGCATGGTCAGCACTGAAGAGACTCAATGCAATACTCCACAGGATTTGAAAAGCAGCCCACCTCTTGAATTTACATACTTTTAAATCATGGGAGATTATTTTTGCATTATGTATCAATGAAGTACATGCTCTTTGCAGTCCAGAAAATGTGAGAAGGAGGTGTGATGAATGTTTCTGGATGGTGGAGACTGTAACAGTTGGTGGCAATGTTGTAGAGAAAGATAGATGAGGGTTCATTGAGTAACCAACAAAGTGAATAAGTAATACACCACACAACAAAATCTTAAATGTTCAATGATTTGTTTTGCTTCTGTTATCACAAACAGAATAATTATGATCAGGTTTTGTTTGTTTGTGTGTTTGTTTAGTATTAATTAATGTTAATAGGGTGGAGCAATGTTGTAGTTTAACCTGGCTTGCAGCTAAACACCACACAGCTGTTTGCTCACCCTTCCCCCTCCTCTCTGGGATGGGGGAGACAAAAGGGAAAGTGAAGCCTGTGAGCTGAGATAGAGACAGTTCATTAGGACAGGAAAAAAAAAAAAAAAAAAAAAAAAAAAAAAAAAAAAAACAGTACTACTACTAATAATGTGTACAAAACAAGTGATGCACAATGCAATTGCTCACCTCCCACTGACTGATGCCCAGCTATCCCCAAGCAGCTGTCCCCCGCCCCCCCGGCTATCCACCCCTACATATTATTTAGCAATACCCCTGTGGCCAGTTTGGGTCAGCTATCCTGGGTCTGTCCCCTCCCAGCTCCTGCTGCACCCCCAGCCTGCCCGCTGGCAGGACAGAGTGAGAAGCTGAAAAGTCCTTGACTTTTCAGCACTACTCTGCAACAATTAAAACATCAGTGTGATACCAGCACTGTTCTCATCCTAATCCAAAACATAGCACCTACCAGCTACTAGGAGGAAAATTAACTCTGTCCTAGCTGAAACCAGGACAAGTAGGAACATGAGCCAGAAAAGTGAGGGAAATCATTAAAAAATATGGTCATATAAGATTGCTTGAATTGCTGGAGTTATTAATGTAGAGCTGTAAGAGACACATCTGAAATTATAACAAGTATGAATGATTGTCTTCAAGAACTCATGGGAAAAATTAGGGAAAGTCAAATATAATTGGTATGTAAGGGCGGGGAAACAGATATTAGAGAATACAGACCTGTCTAAATTCATTATATGAACAGACACTGTAACAAACGGTTGACTTCTATATACAAACAACATGGTCACTGGACAAGGCATTGCTGAGAGAAAATTCCAAAGAAATAGAGTTCACACCATCATGAACAACCACTCAACGCTTCCATAAATTAGATACTGAAAAGAAAATTAGGAATAACTGGATACACAGAAGGCATGTCAACAAATTTTCAGTTTCTTTAAGTGGACTTAAAACTGCATATTATCTAATAATCTGTTGCTTTGGGGGGAAAAAGAAAAAGAAAAAAAAAAAAAAAAGGAAAACATTGTTCTGTTGTTCTAGTATGATGCAATTTAACACCAGATAAACGACAAGCTTGAATCTTCTTGTTTTGGTGGTTTCCTCCAAAGAGTGTATATATATATATATATATATATATATAAAATAATATATATATATATAATAATATTATATATAATATATATAATATCATATATATTATATACATATATAATATATACATTATTGTTATATATTATATATTATATATAATATATACTATATAATATATATATAATATATATTATATTATATTGTATATATTTAATATACAATATAATATATATATATTTTAGGATGATGAGCATACGTGTATTTTGCTCTTTGGGTAAAGGAATAACAAAAAGTGGTTACATTAGATTAGACTAGATTGCTCATAAAAATAGTTTAAGCAGACCTTTCTGCTCTCCCACCATGTATTAGAAGTTTGTTGTATTGGCTTTAGCTAAATCAGCTGTCTTCCAAGTGACAACAGATCTGTTCTACCCTCCTGGTCCATGGGAAGTCTAAACCTGTGTCTCAAGACCAAACGTTTCTAAGATCATGCTCCCTCCACTCTGCATCCCAGGAAGGTCTTCTCAGATTCAGCTCATCTCCAAGGGAACTATCAGTCCCCTCTGTTTCAGAGTCTCACCTAACCAAGATTTCTGCAAGAAATACAAGGCAATTATGAACAAAAATGAAAGAATTCATTTGACAATGACAAAAAACTTATCAAAAGTATTGTGCATATTGTGACCTTTTTATTTATTTATTTATTTGTTTTACTTTGCTCAATGCTGGCAGTGTATCAGCTGGAGAATACAGTCCATCTTTGGCACTGAGCTTTAAAGCAGTTCCAGGCAAACTAGAGAAGGTTAAGAAGAGCACGAGAAAAAGTTAAGAGGTTTAGAAAATGTGATTTAAAGTAATGAAATTATTTCTTTACAGAGAAAATAATTTAAAGGAGGCATTTCAAGGGTTGCCAAACATTTGAAGAATTAATGAATTCCTCGGCATATTTACACAAGAAAGGTTGAGATGCAAAATTAAAAAAAAATATTTAGCTTGGAAAAGTCTTAATATTGAAAAGTAAAGTACCAAACAATTTACTTACAAGTGTTTCAGGGTCACTAATGGGCACATTCTTATTGAAGAGACAGGATAGATACCTGCCTTCTATGACATACTTATGTTTAATCCTTCCCTAAAGCAGGCTAAAAATCAGCTCCATACTTTCTTATCTCATGAAAAACATGAGAGCACAGCAACAAAACCAGGAAGACTCAACTAATCCAAATCCCCACCTATCTGGACATCAGTTAGAGATGTTCACCTTTCTTCTGCTGGCTGTACATGAACAGGAGCAGCATTTTCTGTCTGTCAGAAGAAGCTGCTTTCTTCTAGGACACACAGTAGGCACTAATTCTTTTCTGAGGAACAGTTGCCGTTCTTACAAAGCAAAACTGACAAACTAGTTTAAATTGGCTTTTGCTCTGAACCAAGTAATAATTCTCAGTGTGGGATAATAATGAGCTTCTTTGGCATCAGAGATGGACATGGTAGGTGTGTGATTTGCACTTATTCATCCAAGTTTGTCACCATTTTTTCTCCTGTGAGTTGTCTGTGATAAGTAGATCAAACTATGTGTCAGAGTTACACTTGGACAAGTTTTGTTTAGATAACCACTTCTATTTTGCCTGTTTTATCATTTTTATTTGACAGTGGCATAGATTATATGTGAGGAGACTTCCACCTCTCTATGCAAAAAGTGAAACAGCCCAGAGAAATGAAATACTACTCACTGGCCACATTTGCTCTTAGGAGACTCCTGAGGAGCACAGCTGCAGAGTGGCTGCATTTGTCCATTCTTCAAAGCATTAAGAAAAATCTCTCTTTGCTTCACACATCCCCGTGTCTATATCCACAGTACTCATGGCACTCCTGGAAGCACCACCTTTTGCACAGACCATGACAGCAGCTATTACAACTTACTTTCCTCCTGAGCTGCAGCACCAGCCTTTAGTCCTGCTGAAGAGGCACCTGTTAACTACTTCCTACCTAAAAGCAAGAAACTGTACCTAGATCTATTCCCAAGCCTCCAAGTTCAGGACACTGCTCCGGTAACCACCCTCTTGTTGCTGCCTGATGTTTGGCCCAGACACTGATATGTGACATTGAGCCATTTATCTGTGGAGAAATTCTAAAGGTCTTTTGCAGAAGCACACTCTTCAGCAGTGACAGCAAAACAACATCTATCAGATACAGTCAGTTTAGGAACTAAGATTCCTCTCTCTCAACTAGAAAATAAAAAACCGTCAAAGTACTACACGTCACTCACAGCAAGACTAGAACACCTTTGTTTTTTTCCAGAACAAAAAGATCTTTCTTTCCTACCACAGACATCATGGACAAATAAAATGGTTTCACAGTCAGTCCTTGAAGAATAGCACTTTTAAAAACTGTTCATTTTAGGTAATCATCCAAAATTACATCCAAATATTATTTGGATGCTTTCATTTGATCAAGCTGCAGCCCTACATAGACAATGACTGTTGGTGGCATCCCAAAGAGGAGGCACACCTGTGAGACAGGTTTAGAATGAGACATTCTAAAGAAAGCACCACACTTTCGGGAATAAATGGGTACTTGACCATTAAAAATAGCAGTAATTTCTATGATTCATAGAGCAGCTTAGTCAGAGAATCTTCTTCTTTCCATAGGGGAAAGATGAATGGGGACTGTGACGAGTTCCCAGTTGTGGAGACCAGCCAGGGCTGTCACCAGCCCTGGGGATACATCCCATAGCATTCCTGAGGATGGAGAAGAAGCTGGGAGAGGTCAGAACAGTTTCCTGAAGGTCCTCACATGCTCTCTTTCCTGCCATGAGGAGCACTGAGTCCCTTCCACCTGTTGTTTTGGGAACTCCTGCCCAGCAAGTCTGTCCTGATGGAGGTAACAGACTTACTGCCCAGTTCTGCTAGGAAAGCCAGACTGGAGAAATACTCACATGAATGTTGGGTATGTGGTTTTGGGCGTTGCCTGTGGGACTTGAAAGGGACTGGGAGATGACTGAAGGCACAAAGAGGGAGTTAACAATGGGGTTGCAGGTGAGAGGAGAGCATGGGGAAACACATGGTAGGGGTGGTGAGACCTGTACAACCCGGGAGGTGTCCTGAAAGCATGTAATGGGCATTGCCGCTTAGCTTTAACCTGTGCCTGTGAGGAACACTGTGACCAGACGTAGTGGTTGCCCAGAAGTGTGACAGCAGTAAGAAGTAAGGGAAGCAGAGCAGGTGTGCAGGACCCATAGGGGTGCCACATGGCAGCAGATGTCCACATGCCCCTGACCCTGGCAGCAAGGCATGCTGTGCTGTACATTTGCGTTGCAGGAAAGAGATGCTAGGTAAATTCATGTTGCTTAGCAACACTCAGTCCAAAATTCATCCAGCTGCATCAGAGTAGGGGCAGAGGCAAGCAGAATCTGTTCTACACCACATCAGAGCCAGGCTGGTCTATCAGAGCAACCACAGCTTGCAGCCAAGGAGGGGCAGGTACCTTCACCCTGGGCTGAGCAAGCAGGCACTGTCCATGAACAGTCATTCCTCCTGGCTGGTGTGATGCTACTGGTGGGTCAGCACAGCTCCCATGTGCCATGGGGCATCTGCAGGGGCTTGCTGTAGCATCATCACGCTGCTGCAGTACATCAACATCTCCAGGAAGGACTACTGCCACCACTGGGGCATCCATGGTGCTTGTAGGGATGCAAAGGGGTG
Source organism: Anas platyrhynchos (assembly GCF_047663525.1). NCBI lineage: Eukaryota > Metazoa > Chordata > Aves > Anseriformes > Anatidae > Anas > Anas platyrhynchos. Next base: position 74,207,787 of record NC_092621.1, on the reverse strand, counting down.
GTGTAAAGATCAACCTCCAAGTCTGAGCTGCTGCCACAGGTGATCCACCAAAGGGCCATTGTAAATGGTCAGGAAATCTTGCCTTGAGGTAGGGATGCTCTTGAAAAGCAGAAGAGTTACAGCCCGTCAATATTTCTCATACGTCACTCCCTCCACAGCTAAGGTCTTTGAGCATAAGTGTAAGCTGAAAACTCTTCTTGAGACATTACTTCAGGATTTATGGAGGCACAATTTAGAATTTGTCTCTCTACTTGCACCCGTGACAGCATTCATAGCAATAAAATCAATAAAATATTTTATAAACATAGCAAGTATTAAAACAAACAAAACAAAAACAAACACCACCAACAACAGAAAATGATAACATTTATGTTATTTCTCTTCCAGTCTTACAGAAATTCTCTGTTAAAATATCACACCATTTCTTCCTGAACTATCACTTCTTCATCAAGTTCCTTTCTGTTCGTTGACAGACTTAAGCACATCGCCCACATGTTGCAGCCTAAAATCTAAATATTTCTACTGCCTCATGTGCTCTTTCCAACTTCAATTGAAACAAGGAACTATTGTTAAGATATGCTTTTTCTTCAATGCAGATTTTGACTATTTTTCTTTGTTTCTCAGTACAACAATACATGAATAGATAGCCAAGAGCAGCAATCAAACCTATGAGAGTCACCCAGAGTCACTTCAGAGACTGCTAAGCCCTGAGCCTCACAGATAAGCTGCTGCACAATATTACTCCCAAATTCTCACATGGTGGGAAAATTTGCCATAGTACAGAAGACAATCCAACAAAAACTTGAGGGACTGTTCATGTGCTAGAAGTTAAGCATTTAGTGAGCGTTAGCAGGAACAGGTCTTAGACTCTTGGCTCATTGGAGACAGCACCGTGTTATTTTTATTTAGTGGAAGAAAGTTTTAGGGACAGGCAGCAGGAGGAGTGAAATGAATATTTTTTAAATGTAGGAGGAACTCGGAGGAGCTATTTAGATGATAATAAAATTATAATGGTCTAAATTGTTGAGCCTTCTTAGGCTTTTATCATGACAAAAGTAATCCCATGATCTTCAGTGGTATTTTAGGATGAGCATGGTAGGATTCCACCTCAATAACAATAGCAATGAGCAATATTAAGATAAGATAAATAATCTTCTCACTTTTGCTTACTCCCAGTGCATTCAGTTCCCCTGATAGTGATCAGATTACTCATTTGCTCACTATTTTAAGAGATTAATATTCCAGTTTGTAATGTAGAAAACTGTTAATTCTACTTATTGTATCCAATGATACTTCTCAAGAAATGGGACCTAAAGCCACCCTGGCATAAAAATTAGAACTCTTATTTTAATTAATGAACAATCTTTGATAAGCAGGAAAGCTACAAGTCTATGACATTTCAGTTTAAAGTGTGTCTTTAAGAGGAAGTCTGAAGCCTTTAACTTGTTATGGGAATCAGAAGTCTATTTCCTATTTTATTGATGCTTTCTGCATATATTATTCATGGTCTGAATTTTGACAACTCTTTTTTTCCCAAAGATGCAGTGCTGGGAATGGAGAAAGATAAGAAAAAAACATCATCTTTATGAAATTCATTCCTAGGTACAGATGTCCATGTCAGGTTTTGTTCACAACTTTCAATTTTCCTCAGTTGTCTCATTCAGAATTAGATGAAACATTTCAAGTAAGATTTTTGCAGAGTTGTATTGCTTTTGGTCACTTTTTCAGGAAGATTTCCATACTTTCTCTTTTTTTTTTCCAAATAGGAAAAAAAAAAAAAAGTGGATCAAAAAGATAACTGTTGCATTCTGAAAGAGTCCCTTCCCCCGAAAGTATTTGACATAGTCAGTTTTCTTTCCCAGTGCAAATGAAGAGAGACAAAGAGAGTGTGCACATGAGAAAGAGTTCATTTGTTTTGTGGTTTTCTAAACAAGAATATAAGTGGTTCAAGATGTGGACAGTTTTTACTTAATATCATAATGGTGTGTTCTGGGCCAAGATTTCACAAAAGTCTCTTGGTCACCACCATGAAGACAAATGAAAAGGAATTATATGACTTAGAATAACATTTAAACATCCTTTTTGTTTCCTCTGTCATTTAAACAAAAATCACAGCTCTAAGACCCCTTAAATTCCAGACATCTAGGATCTTTGTTCTTCAGGTAAAAAAGGAAGTCTGGCAGCATTTCTTGGGAATCTTGTTATAGACCAGCTAGTTTCAATGTCCTCTAAGAAATCAAGAACTAGAGCTGTCCACTGACTGGTGACAGAACGAGGGGGAATGGGCTTAAGTTGCGCCAGGGGAGTTTTAGGTTAGATGTTAGGAAGAGCTTCTTTACTGAAAGGGTTGTTAGACACTGGAACAGGCTGCCCAGGGAGGTGGTGGAGTCACCATCCCTGGAGGTCTTCAAAAGACGTTTAGATGTAGAGCTTAGGGATATGGTTTAGTGGGGATTGTTAGCGTTAGGTCAGAGGTTGGACTCGATGATCTTGAGGTCTCTTCCAACCTAGAAATTCTGTGATTCTGTGATTCTGTGAAACCAGAGGAGGAAATGAATTTCAGATGCCATGTCACATGGCTCTATCATTTCTCTTAGGGAGTAAAGACATCTGACATCTGTCTTTTTTTTTTTTTTTTTTTTTTTTTAACCATCTGACAGCTACAGTCTCAAAGTCATGTTCCTCTGGAATCTACAGCAAAGTCCAGCAAAGGAGAAACAGCAGAGTTCACATAATGTTAATTATCCCTATTCATTGCTACAGAAGATAGAGTATGAAATGATTCTTACCATGAATCACAATTGAAGAGTGGAGGAAAGTGTTTTCCTTTTTCTGTTTAGGTCTTGTACAGCAGATATGCCCATCGTCTGCTTATAACAAAGCCTCAGTTCTCCTAAATCCCCCGTAAACACACACATCTTCTTTCTATATACTTTAGTCCATCCCTTAAAATCTGGAACCTTCCCTTCTGCAGGAACATGGAAAGTCACTTGCTGAATTATGGGCTGTCCCCAAGTGGGCATAGGGTTTTCTAAATGATTTTGGAGAATGCACAGCGGTGCATTTACCTTCATTAGTGGAAATGTTCTTTGTAAAGAAATGTGTGATTTTTTGTGCCTTCTTTTAGATTCCAAACCATAACCAAAACTACAAGAGATTCTCCCCGCCCCCCCATACACTAGATAAACAAACTCTGTAATAAAGGTTTTTGGTGGGAGCAACGTTGATGCTGACAATACATACGTGCTGGGTAAAGCGAGATGGAAAGACAGTTGCTTCTCCCTAACAATCATTAAAAATAAAATAAAATAAAATAAAATAAAATAAAATAAAATAAAATAAAATAAAATAAAATAAAATAAAATAAAATAAAATAAAATAAAATAAAAAGAGAAATTTATACTTCAGAGACAGACAGCAAATATTATAAACACATGAAGGTATTCTATCTATATATCATCATTCCCTGCTTCTGTTAGAGAAGAAACCAGGTCTTGACATTGATTGACATATACCTAAGTCATATTTTACGGGAATTTTAGATAATGACTTAAAATTGTCATCTCACCATTTCCATTCACATACTAATTTCCATTTTCTGGTGTAATTTTTCATTTCATTATCACTCTATGTATTTTCCCTTTATATACAGCATTCACTTCATTTCTTCCTTTCATTTTGTTTCCTTTGATACCCTAACAGCTGGGTTTAAGAAAGTGTCGCTTTTATTTTTTTGTCACTAGAGGCAAGGAAATTAGCACCTTGATGGAAGGCGTACCACATGGAGCATATAGGCATTACAGAGCTCTTAAACACATTTCACTTCACTGTGATTACAAAAATTTAAAGCAGGCATCACAATTTTCAGCCACTTTACCTCCCTTTTGCCATTGCAGATTGACAGCCACAGAAATGTACATTATGAAAAGCAGCTCAAGCCTCACCCCTGACATTATTGAAGGACAGCAGCAATAATGAAATATCTCATCCTCATATAATTTCAGACCATGCTGCAGAGGACAAATGCACTGTTTAACCTACTGTCTTCTTAGTCAATTCCCCACTGCAACTACAGCTGTTACCTCCTGAAACATAAAGTCAGCTACCTCTTACAAGTTGGATCATGAGCAATGTGAGGTGCTGGAGGGGCAAGAAAGAAACCTGTGGCTGATCCTACGTACAGGGAACAGCAGTCTTTACAGGAAGGCACCCAGGAGCTGTTCAAGTAGGATTAACCTGCTAAGACACTCGTGGAGAAGACAGCCAGTACTAGCAATGCACCTCCAGTACACAGTATGGAAAACAAAACAAAACAAAACACAAAACAAAACAAAACAAACAAACAAACAAACTTGCCCTTCTGCCCTTATAGGGCTCCTGGAGAAACTTAGTCACTCACAGCTTATGCGGGACAAGCTGTGTAGATATTAGCTTTGTAATTTCCATTCTTTATGTTGTACCAAGATAGACTTTTACAGATGCTAAGCTACTCCTCAAAGCTGCAATGGGATTTTGTCTTTCTGGACAGGATCCTATGACCCCTGAAAATTTACAATCCATTTTTTCCAGCCATGTAGAGAAACCTGTCAAGTGATGAAAAATTATTAACTGGGAATGGATAGGGTCACTAACACTACCTACTTTTAGTGATCTAAGTAGGTGTTCAAAGACTTGTCTCCATGGTTCCCTATGCAGTCAATGAAAAATGCTCCCCCAGAAGAAGATTCAGGTCAGAAATCTGCTTCAGATGTCCTGAATCTCCTTAAATGATCCTCTCTCCATAGACAACAGAAAGAGCCTAAGGAAACTAGCCTCTTAATGCAATCAGTAGGAAAATATCCTGAAAAATTAATCTGTTATTTAATATGCATACTCCACAGATGAAGTAGACAGAAAACAGCACACCTGGTAGCTCTAAATGGATAAATGTCATATAAGGTGCATGCTTAAAATGAAGGATATCTTCAACAGTACCCAGCTGAACTGGGATCTTCCTCTGTCTTCCATGAATTCATCCAGCTGCAATTTATGTCTGGTACTGCTCACTCTGTTATTCACGTGTATCCTTTTTACTAGGTACAGAGATGAGCAGTCTAGCTGTGTGCAGAGAGCTGTATTAGCAACAGGAAGTGTTTGGGCATGCAGTAGTGAAGGGAAGGTCTTTAAAAACAGCATAAAAGGGTTTCACGGAGATTGGTAGCATTAAAAAAAAAAAAAAAAAAAAAAGAAGGAACTTAAGTTTACCTAAAGACTGAAGAGGCTTGGAAGCACCAAGACATTTAGAAACTGGCAGTTACTTGATACTGTGCTGTTGAAACTGGTATATCAGTAGATCGTTTCCTCTCCATTGCTAGTAGAATTTGAATCTTTACTCACATGTAAATTTCTCATATCTTATTTTCTACAACAGTACAATAAAAACAAACAAACAAACAAACCAACAACAACAACAGAAAAAAAAAACACTACCACCAGAAAAAAAAAAAATTTAGTCTTTAGGCCTCTTGACCAAAGGCAGAAAGGCCATCTCTTTTTCACTTTTTGCTATGTTTTTGCAACATCAGAGGATTCTGTCAGCAATTTAGAATCCTTTTGACATATTACAAGGTAGTGTACTTCATTAACAGGGACACTGTGAAATTATGAAACATTTCAGAGAAAACGGCAGGATATTTAGAGTCATTTCTTCCTGAAAATATGCAAAGCCCTTTGGGGAAAATGTAAGCAGATGGTGTGTGAAGCATTCATTGTTTTCTTATGTAGTGATAAACAAATACAGTAAATTAAGAATCACAACTTATCCCAAAGTATACACCAAAACAAACGACCCTCAAAACCCACAGTGCTTTTTAGATCTTCAGCATTTTAGAGAATCATCCTTTCATCTTTTCATCCTTTTTCATTCTTGGATTACCCTGCTGACTTCATTACATTTTATTCCCGGTTTTGGATGGCTTTTTGAATTATCACCGCTATGTGCCTCAGTTTACCTGACTGTAGAATACATGTTTGAAAGGCACATCTGAAGTCATTTGGATCAGAGATCATGTTTGTAATAATAACACTAGTTAACCCAATCATCCTGATACACATAAAGAGCTACCATTTTTTATCACTTATTTATTAACTGGGCTGTTTTCTGTCTTGTGTGGGGGAACAGCTTCTTGCTAAATTTGAGGATGATAGCATGACAACTTTCTATCTGCATATTACCAGACACTGCTATTATGTCTACTAATGTAGTCAGAACATGAATAAGAAAATAATCCCTTTTCAGAAGGAAAAACAAAACAAAACAAAACGAAAAAAAAAAAAAACTGAAAGCACATTTGAAAATGTTTTGTGTAATGAATATTATTATTCCTCTAATAAAGTTTTTTGTTGTTTTTGTTTTTGCTTGGTTTTGTTATTTTATTTTTTTTTTCCACAGCAGCAAAAATGATACTGAAGTCTAATAAAAATGTGCTAAAACTAAAAAAACTCACGGTGTTAAATTTTCCCCTGGATGAATGTGATGCGAGTTTGATGCAATCACATTAAATTCAATAACAAACTGATTTTATGAGTTAATCTCTATTTACACCACTGTAACTGGAAGGACTTTAGTCTGTAATGCAACAAAGCACACAGCAGTTGAGTGGGAATATCCTACCCCATGGAAATGGCACAAACAATGAGCTGAGCTCTGTTGAAGGAAAGAATCAAGAAGGAAGCCTGTCTGGTGGTGAAGGCTCTGGAGTATGATTCAGGAGATTGGTTTTGCTTTTTGCTTTCTTCAGAAATATATTTTCTCTCTCTCTTCTTCTCCATCTGTGTTGCAAATCTAGTGCTTCCTATTTTTTGTTCTGTTTATCTCTGGGTATACATTTTGAGACTCAGTCTTTTTTCAATTTTTTCAACTAATAAGACAAGCAAAGGTACATAGCTCCTGTGGTGTAATGGGGCAGCCTAACGAGAGAATGGATGCAACCTCTCTGCTGGATGGAGAAATTAGGGACCGCTGCAGTACACAGCTCAATGCAGATTTGAACTGATCTGAGGTATTCAGCATCATGTGAACACAAATAGTAAAGCAATAGAGGAGAAGGTTAAAGGAGAAATAGAAACAAAAGTAATCTGAACAGAAGCGAAAGTAAACAAATCAGGTATTGAAATGCAAGTATAGCAGAACTGAGGTGTTTGGCTGCTCAGGTGAGGACCCTGCACAGAGTTGTTATCTTCCTATGAATGTTCATGCCAAGCAAGTGACAAGGAACGATGTATGATGTAAGGAATGCTAAGCAGTGCATTTAATTTTCTCTTGAAGGAAAGAGAGGAAAGAGGGCTAGAGTCTTCAGGAGTTGAACAAACAAGCAAACGTGAACAAAAAACAAACAAACAACAAGACACTAAAGTTAACCCAATTTACCTTGCAAATATGATAATTCACATAGCCACCAAGTCACCAAGGCTAAAAAACACACCTAGAAATCATCCTGTCCAACCACCCACATGGGGGATGATCTGGGCAGCCCAAAGCCATGTCTAGTCAAATTTTGAATTTCTCCAAGGATGGAGAATCTACAAGGTCTCTGGGCAGCCTGTTCAATCTACCTCAAAGTAAAACAGTATTTTCTTCTGTTTAAATGGATTTTCCTGTGTTCCAGTTTGTGCCTCTTAGCCTTAAATATGAGTTAAGTAAATAATTAAGTAAATAATTGAATGAGGCATGAGAGTTCAGCATTTTTTTTTTGGAAAATGAAGCGAGTGGTATACATCTGAATTGCTTAATGTATGTGGATATTGAAAAGCTGGACTCTGTTAGCCCAGAATGCAAGCTAACATTAATTGGTTTTCTTAATTTTCTTTTTCTTGTACATTTCCAACACTCTAACTCCCATATGAGTTGGTAAGCTATTATGTAGAGGCTGCCTATTAGATATAAAGCTTTACAAGCTCATTGTTGATAATGTCAATGTCATGAAGAAAATTCAGGTCAGTTACAATATGTGGTACAAAGCTATCTAAAATTGTAAGTGTGGGCGTTTCAAGCGTGGGTCTTATCTCATTTGAAATTGAAATATGTTTGCAGTGCTTGAATGTGGGAAGATTAATTAACACCTCTGTTTCAAAATAAGAAGGAGTAGAAAACCCTCACAAGGAAAAGGGGAAGTGACACTGTCAACGTCTAGGAAGAGAGGGTTTTTCAGCTGGAAAATAGTGCAAAAAAGAAACAAATGCATCCGTTTCTCTAAACTGAAGGCAAGGAAAATGGTATTTGATATTGACTGAGTTTTCCAAAACAATCCCATGACCACATTTTTCTTAATTGCCAAGTAGCAGCAAGCTAAGATATTGAGTTCATTCTCAGGAGGCTACTGACTTAATATTTCAAGCTTTCTGCTTTCCCAGATTCCAGCTCTCATTTCCTCCAAGCAGGTAAAATGAATGAAGGTGCCAGTTAGAAGGCAAACAAACAAACAAAAAAGTCCCCATGCATATTATGGCACATTTCACTCTGATGCATTTCAGTGAAAGGCTGGGATGCGTTAAACACTCCTAGATGTCATTTGAAAGTAGCTCTCTGCTTTATTTCAGGAAATAGAAGCTTCCATTTCCCTATTTCATCTTTTTCCTATGATCCTCTACTGGTTGGGAACAGTTCCCTTTGATATCTCATATAGGATCACTTACAGGTTCTTCTTTTATTCTTTATAAAAGCAGTCTCAGGAAACTGATGGTTGGTATCACCTTCATTTACTATCAAAGGCTCTTAATATAATTTACTAAAATGACATTGAAAAGCAGACTTCTGTTAGTGGGATGGCTTTGTTAATGGGATTGGGAGATGGCAAGGTAGGTACCTATAACATGTCTTACAGTAACAAGATGAAAGAGACATATTCAAGCTCTCAAAACCCCTGCTATGCCACAGGTGATTCTCTGTTTTACTTCAGGTAGTTCAATGGCACTGAAGCATTGTATTTAGATGAATGTCTGCAATAGTTTACCCAGACTGACAAGATAAAATATCCCAAATTGTAATTTATTAAAGGAAGTGAGTGGCCTATGTAGAATGTAATTAGAAGTGTGGCTGTGCAAGAAGGAAAGAAACTCTTGCTACAACAATCTTTCACTTGGGAACATCTACATAACACACTTCCCTATTTCATTTCCCCTTTTAGCTGCATTCATACATTCTCTTTTCTATGAAGCTGCAAGAAAAGTGCCCAGAAATGCCCATATCTGCATGACCATCTTAACCATAAGAAAGTCTGCTATTGAAAAAGAGCTGTTTTTCTCTTACAGCCAACATTATTTTTTAAAGGAAATTCACAGACACCCTAATGATATTTGCTACTTAAGGGAGTTAATTCTGAATTTTGCATAGCAGATGAAAAATCTAGAGTCTCAAATTATTTAACAACACATATTTTGTATTTCTCTTTATCTGTTGAAAAGAAAAGCTAGTGAAATATTATCTTGTGTGTGTACTGTACACAGAGCTTCCCTGTATTCACTGCCATGTTTATTTTAGAGCTAAGCCCTACAGGGGCAATTTAGCTTAGTCAAAGTCAAGCTGCCTTCTATCAGCATCTCACATCTTCAACAACGATAATCATTTCTGAAATTGAACATGTTTTGTGGTATCTTGATATTGCGGATGTTGAACAAAGTAAAGTCAGCTTGATTCCCTTAAACTCGGATTAATCTGCAAAGCACAAAGTAATAAAAACATTATTTTGTCTATCAAACCTAGCAGATATGACAGCAGTTGTCAGGAGAAAGCATGTGTCATGCACAGACATAAGCTTGCCTCAGCAACAAGCTGTAACACTTCATAACAACTCTGCTTTCTTCACAGGAGAGCCTTTCTTCAGGAGTGCTTCAGGAAGAGGGAGGGGAGGGAGAAATAAAAAGCTGAAGGCCCTGAATCTTTTAGTGAAAAGAAATATGTACATGGCTGCTTAGGATGCCAAATCGTTGACAGAGGCCCTGAGACGAGCTTCCTGAGTGCAAATTTCCAGCCTGACATGAAGGCCTGTCCTGTAGAACTCATAAGCACTGCAAGTTAGTTATCTGCAGGACAAACTCATTAAGTGTGCCCCTGCAAATGTCTCTAAGATTTGTCTGGAAGGCAGCATCTGCCTGAAAACAAGTATCTACCAGAGTCTGCAGAACAGCAACTTGAATTCCTCAGTTGTTTGTGGGCTCATGACAATATTGAGCAAATACTTTATTTTCACAGGTTTGGTGGCTAGGAAGACCTATCAAACAAAGTATCAACCCTAATTTCTAAGGTCATATGTATGTTTGAGGTGAGATTTGAGCTTAGAATGTCAGTATTTTTCAGAGCAGGGAGTTCTATATAACCACGACACTGTAATATTACATTTCACACAGGCACAATCTTATTCAGGAATGTATCAGTGACAAAAAAGTTCTTAGTCAAGATGCAATAAAAAACAAAACATAACAAAACCAACCAACCAAATACCTACCAACTCACAAAATCAAAACACAACAACAACAAAAACAAGAAAGAAAGAAAAAAAATAGATCTGTTATGTAAGACAGTAAATCATGTCTTACATTTCTTTCATCTGATCCTTTTTATTCTACAGAAGTCCAAATAAATTCTTAAGGAGGGAATCTGGTAAGATTCTGAGCAACAGAATAAGATAGAAGACTAATCAGGCTCATTTTTGGAGGACTATGATCATGAGCTGTGATTGTAGGATAGGTTTCTTACTTTTGTGGGCTCTTAAAATTTTACAAGGCTATTTGGTTTCTTTTGTTTGTTTGTTTTGTTTTCTTTTGTTTTTTGACAGAAGAAAGGCAATTTTGTGCATGTGACAAAGAGGAGGATATTTGCTGCAAATATGTATATACATGTATGTATATACTATATGCTACATACTAGCTGTAGTAGCGTAGAAACATAAACTTTGCAATAAGTATTCTTAAACCATTTAAAAGTTTTCCTGATAAATTTCACTAGTTCTATAGAAGTAATTATCTCCTTTTGTAAAATAAAAAATAAAAAAATAAAAAAATAAAATAAAATGGGGATTTATAAAGACACTAAAAAGCTGATAACTGACTTTGTAGACAATAACAAAATTAATAGCAGTATGATGGTTGAATTTATGAATGCAAATGGAGACATTTTCTTAAACATTTGTTTCATACCACATAGAATGAATGTAAAAGAAATCTTACAGTTATCTCAGAAAACATCATTTATCTCCTCTAGTGGGTTAGAGTACTGCAGCACTACCCCAGATAGGGTCTCACAGTATTCATTCATTCAAATGGAGCTTTTTGTACTGCTGAAATTTCTTTTGTCTATGAGGAAGAGAAAGGAGCATTTCCACTGCCAAGCTTATCTGGCTTTTCTGCTGGGTAGTTTTATCTCCTGATAAGGGACCTATAAATTTTGAAATATCAGCGATTGCCATCAGAGACTAGAAATTATTTAGAGTGGAGGAAGATGTGAAGTGGGTCAAAAACAAGAAATGCACTGCAATCACCTTCATAAACAAATAGCAGTTGGTACACTTCCTCACCAACATTTTTTCTCTCAGTCAATGTTATCCTCCCCACCCCCCTCCCTTTTTTTTTTTTTTTTTTGCTTATCTCTCATAGTGGAGGTAAGTTTGCAACTGCATTAGAGATTAGGGAGGTGAAAAAGTATCCCTCTAATCAGCGTTTTATTGTAAGTTAATGAATTGTTTACCTGCTGCTGGATAGAGGACAAAAAGGACAAAGCATTTTTTAAGTGATGGTAGGCATAAAATAACACTGTTCTCCACCCAACCTTTCCCAGAGAAAACATACTGCATGAGGAGAAGGCACATACTAGCAGAGTTTCTAAATAAAGTAATAGAGATATTAAATTGGGTGGTTATAAAGGAAGGGACTTAATATTTACATTTTCAGCAATTCTTATTCAAAAGAATGCTATATATACCTGCCAAAAAGGACAGAAAATGTTGGAGGAAAAAATGTGTGGATGTGAAAGAAAAAAAAATATTATTGTAGAGGCAAAGGACATAACTGACCATAGATGAGAGAAATGATGTAAGCTATGGAAGGTTTTCTCAATTTTCAATGGTTCTGGGACTGTCTCAGAACTGTAATCAAAAATGGAAGTATCACATTGTTTATTAATAAACTATAATCCAACTGAGAGTAACCTTTTTTCTCTCCAGATAAAAATGAAGTTTTGCAGTATAACAGAGACACTGTCAGAACTTTAATCTGTTGCCTTAAATTGGCAGTTTTTTTTCTTTTTCTTTTTCTTTTTCTTTTTCTTTTTCTTTTTCTTTTTCTTTTTCTTTTTCTTTTTCTTTTTCTTTTTCTTTTTCTTTTTCTTTTTCTTTTTCTTTTTCTTTTTCTTTTTCTTTTTCTTTTTCTTTCTTTTTCTTTTTCTTTTTCTTTTTCTTTTTTTTTTCTTTTTCTTTTTCTTTTTCTTTTTCTTTTTCTTTTTCTTTTTCTTTTTCTTTTTCTTTTTCTTTTTCTTTTTCTTTTTCTTTTTCTTTTTCTTTTTCTTTTTTTTTTCTTTTTCTTTTTCTTTTTCTTTTTCTTTTTCTTTTTCTTTTTCTTTTTCTTTTTCTTTTTCGTTTTCGTTTTCTTTTTCTTCTTTCTTTCCCTTTCCCTTTCCCTTTCCCTTTCCCTTTCCCTTTCCCTTTCCCTTTCCCTTTCCCTTTCCCTTTCCCTTTCCCTTTCCCTTTCCCTTTCCCTTTCCCTTTCCCTTTCCCTTTCCCTTTCCCTTTCCCTTTCCCTTTGTCTTCTTTTCAATGCCGGTGGCTTTGAAAGCATATGGGTGCATTCAGTGTTCACAGCAAGACAGTCCACAAGCCACTGGCTACAGAGCATCATTGGAGGTAACAGGTAACAACAGACCTCAAAAATACACAGCAAAAACTCAATTTTGCAAAGATTTCATTACATGGATTAAGGAACCTGGCACTGTGAAACAGTAATATACTTGTACCAGCATCACACTTTGCTAGGCTTTGCTCACATGCAGCCCCATCCACTTGGAGGTTAGTCACACGGTGGCTCTTTGCAACTCTAACCCAACAGCTGTTATTTCTGAAAACGCTCCTAGAGGGATGTCTTTTGAAGGTTCAGAAAACAGGGCAGAATGAATATCTGACCGGAGAAACAATCCACTGCCAAATAACACAGTGCCTGAAGCAGTTCTAATAAAACTTCTTTCAGATGTCACTTGCATTGTTGCAAACTCCCATAAAGATAAAGCCTGACCTATTTTTTGTTTGTTTCAAAACTTGTTCACTTTGACATTTTGTTGTTGTTGTCATTGCTGCTTCTCTAGTTCCTTCCCCACTCTGGTGCTTGTTATTTCAGGGTCTTTGTGCCACACTTTCACCTCCACCTTTCCACCGATGGAGAGGGGTCTGGCAGAAGCTGTAAGGAGCCCAATGTGGCCAGAAGTCACAGTGCTCCTGCCTGTTGGAGACATCAGAGTATATGGATTAAGACAAGCTCCCCCTCAGCCAGGAGTGCCCACCTTGTCCATCACAAAAACAATGTGAAGCAATTTGCTGCATTCCAGCTCCCATGCTTGGCTTGGGCACCATAAAAGTGGAAGGCTGCTCCCTGCCTTAGCACAGTCAAGGTACACAGCACATGCAGCTGCAGCAGCCTGTGTGTGTGTGCTGTCACCTGCAATGCTGTTACAGCTACACGAGATGTTTAAACAAGACATGGCAGCATCCAGAGAACAGACTGATGATGGAAAAGCTGCTTGCAGACATCTCACTGGTCTGTTTCACAGCTCCTCCACAGATTTTCTCTTTCCTCTTCCTGTTGCCCAAGGTGGATACCTTTCTTCACCGTTCCTCAGTCTTTTCTATACTGCCTCCGGGCAGTAGTAAGACATGTTACTGTAGTGGGTTTACGTGGCAAGGTTTTGGTAGCAGGGGGCCATAGGTGTGGTTTCTGTGAGAAGGATCTAGAAGCTGCCCCATGATGGACCCCGTGGTATGGACCCATATCTGGAGCAGTTCTGGAAGAGCTGCTGCCTGTGGGAATCCCACGCCGGATCAGTTCATCAAGGACTGCATCCCGTGGGTGGGACCCCACAGCACAGGGGACGAGAGTGATCGAGAAGGAGCGGCAGAGAAGAAGTGCTGTAGACTGACCATAACCCCCATTCCCCCGTTCCCCTGCGCTGCTCGGGGGGAGGAGGTGGAAGAGGGTGGATGGGGGTGAGAGGGTGGAAGGGGGGGAAGAGGGTGGAAGGTGCCTTTGGTTTCTTTCCTTTGTTTCTCACTTCTCTAGCTTGTTAGTAATGAGCAATAAATCTTACTATCTTCTTATGCTGAGTCTTTTTTGCCCGTTACAATAATTATTGCGTGATTTTCTCGTCCTTATCTCAACCTTTGAGCCCTTTTCACATATTTTCTCCCCATTCCTCTTTGAGGAGGGGGAGTGAGAGAGCGGCTGTGGTGGAACTCAGCTGCCCACTCAAGCAGAACCACGACAGTTACCACACTTGACATTTTTTTTCAGAACTTAGTTATGTATACCTATAACTTTACAAAGATATTCTAAGTCATTATTTCCTTATAAGCTCCCATTCCACTGAATCCACTGAAAGAGGCAAGTATTGCACAGACAGCCAAACAACAGGAAACTGAAGGTGGAGGAAAGGAAGAAAAAAGGTTGAATAAAATGCATTTTAATCCGCCTTGTATTAGTGGTTAGAAAGCAGTACTTCTCAGCTCCATAAATAATGACTTTCTAAAATATTACTGGTGGGAAAAGGTCTCGCTTGATGGCTTTAAGGGAAGTGGCAGGAAATTCAAATTTTCAGCATTCTGTCTGATATTTTCACTTGTTGCACTGCACACTCTTGAATGACAATGAATCATATTTACTGTTCCTCACTGTTGGTAGAAGATCTTTGGTACCAACATGTATTAAAACTACATTTTAGTCTGACCAGGATTAAGAGGAAAAAGCTGTTTTGTGGACAAAACCTGAGAAGGGAACTGGTCTTTTTTCCATTTTCCTTCACATTCCTTCCTTGCTGTTGTGACATAACGCAGGATCAATGCTCTTTTCTTGCAGAAGATGCTGGCATGGTGGGCAGGTTTCCCCTCTGCTGATCAGGCCACTGTCACTGCTCCTGACTTGAGGACATCCTTTGCTTCTCCCAGGTGGGGAGCTTGGTTTGGTGGAGGGAATTTCATATTAGGAAGGAGCTGTGGATATGTAAGGTAGACACTTTACCCTTGTCAGCCACTCTACTTCATACGCATACCTGCATTGTCACATAGGGAATCTCAGATTTGTCATAAACCTATCCTGGAGAGGGAAATGTTTGCTCTACTCTCTTTTCATCCGTTTTCAGAAATCTGTTCACTACAGTACGTTGACTCCTGGAGAGTCTTCACTCTCCAGGGAGGTTGGCATTTCCACCTCTCTGGGAGGCCATGCTTTGAACTCTTGGTGCTTGGTGCTTCTACGGTGACATTATTTGAGATATCTCTCTGCTTACTGCAGAACACGTCCATAGGCACTTCGCTACCCTCATTGGCTCTCCTCAGACCACGTCAGTAACAACAATTCACAACAGCAAAACAGAAAGGGATCAGCCCCACTGTATCTGCATCACCATGGTAATGTCTGTACTAGTAGAAATGAGGAAAAGTTACAGTACAGAAATACACAAAGGACAAAAAAAATCCTTCTCAAATATGTCTTTACAGCCTCTGTGCTGATAAATTTTCCTGCCAGAAAATGGAGCAGAGTCTCCATAAACCCCACTCGGGTACATTCCTTACCTGTGGGAAGCTAAAACATTCAAATGCAGCTGTCTTCTGCATGTGATTTGAAACCCAAAACATACATTTGTATCTCTGAAAACCTCCACCTGAATATATCTCTGACTCAAGCATGAGTCAGTACATAGTTTCATGTCCAGGGATCTGTCAAAATGTGTTCTGCCTTTCATTAAGTATTATCTCATTACCGTGGAGAATAATGTAATAGACTAATTTTATACACAGGATAAAATAGCAGATATTCACCTGCCATAACCAAACTGAGGTAAAATAATAAAAAAGTTATCTAACAGAAGGAGAGGACCATCCAACTTTGACTAGAACAAGAAGTTCTCCTTCATGTTGTTTGTCTGAGAAGCAAAGAAACTCAAGATTCAGAAAATCCCTCCTTTCCTACTGCTAGATAATGTGCTCACCCCTCTTTGACTGCAGCTACAGTGCTGTCCACACCTGGATGTAAAACAAAGCACTTTGAACCTCATCTTTCTGGGAGCTCACCACACTTGAAAAGTAACAGCAAAAACACTCAGAAAAAGATGCTATCTGCATGAGCCCCAGGTCAATTAGCAACAGTCATGAGAAACCTTGTATTTAACTGTAAAAACAAATACTGACATTGGATGATTCAATTAACCAGACATATTCAAGTAAATTTTTAAGGCATAGTAGTTGTGGACTACACACCCTGAATGATTTGCACAAGAATTTCTGCAAAACAAAATATATATCATCAACTAAAATGCAGCAAGGTGAGGGAGATACATAGAATATCAATACAGGCAGATATAGAAGGATATGCCTAGCAGACATTTGCTCAGCCATCTAGATTACTAAATTGTGTGTTAAAGGGTTTTTTTTGGACATTTGTCTATCTCCCTGCACCACATGAACGAAGAGCTTTGATGTACAAGGGTGGGCTTTGGATATCTGCAAGAGCATCAGAGCGCAGAGTTGAGCCTCAGCTTTGTAGTTTACCAGAACACTTGTTGCTGTCACTCCTCGGCTTAAAAAGGGATGGTTAACACAGTCATGGGAATTCAAAGACTCATTTTCCATTCAAATTCCTGGGATATACTATTTGGAAAATCTCATTCTGAGAGGTAAAATAATAACCAGCATTAATCATTTTGCCTAATCTGAAGCCTGGGTGATGAAGAAGACTTCTATTCTGTATTGCTGACCCCACATGCACAAACACAGACCATTTAGAAAAGCAAAACTTCCAAGGTACCAAATTGCCCATGCTGCTGTGACACGTATTGTTCCTGGTACTGAAATCAAGCTTCAAAGACAGGAAAGAAGCTCTAAACTTGTTAAATAGTATGTAAGGTTGATTTCTTTTACAACTCTGACAGGATTATACCACTCAGAATATCTCCAGCAACTTTAGCCTAAACGTGATGAACTGCAGTGATTCAGTTTCTCTCACCCTCCCCAGAAACTCTTTTATGTTTTAATTGACCACTTAAACATTTTGTCTGTTTTTCATCCTCTGTTCTTCTTTCACTGAATTTTATCCCATTATTTCTTGTTATTTCTCCCTAAACTACTCTAAACAATTCTTTCACCTATTTCAGCATGCAGAAAAGGAATTTTGCTGTTCAAACATTAAACATTTTGTTTAAATATTAAACAGTAATGTTTTTTTCTCTTGACTGTTAAACCAGTTACAAAGCGGGATTTAAATTGGCTTACAAATCTCTGACACTGAACTTCTGCACAACTGGTGTCAGAAAACATACCATTTTACCCTCAGCAACAAGCTAACTGTGCCACCACTTTCATATAGGGATGTTTTTTTATTGTTAAGGCAAAGTATGACACACTCAAATAGAAAATAGTTTTGCAGTGCTGCATTTTCATTTTCAGTAGCTTTATATATATATATATATTTTTTTTTTTTTTAATTTTTTTTTTAAGGCAGCATTATATACATCTTTCTAATCATAATCAGTCACCTGGTGATTATTTTACAGAAATGATATTGTGAAATGCTATAATAAGAATATGAGGGTTTTATTAAATTTTTCATGTAGACTGTGAGAATACCCACTGAGAAAACTTCCTCATCCTACTTCTTTACTTCTTTACTACTTGTAAACACTTAAATATAGACAAAAGAAAAAATATATTTCTTAACTATTTCATATTGCAGAAGAAATGTTTCATTTGAAACTAAATTAAAACTAAGGTCAGCAAAGTGACTCTCAAAGTCCCTTGAGCTCCTCATTTTGATTGCTACATCTATACCTTAAAAAGAAGGGGCATCAATATACACATCAGAAGTCTTTCCACTATTACTGTCCTCTAAGAAGTTGAAGTCCAAGGGTCACAGTCTCAAGACTTCTGCTTCTAATCTGAGGAAAAAATACCACCATCCCAGATTGTGTCATATAGATTAGGATAATCTGACATATTAACCTTGAAAAACTAAAGCTGAACTCATAACATGGCTTCTGGAAGGCTTTGATTTTGCTCTGGTTTGGCCCAGTGAAAACACTTTGATTCAAAATGTCAGTACAATAGACCTCAGGTTAGCTGGCTTGCTGCTAGCAGAAAAAGAGAGTTTATGAATATTTTTCACATACTTGGGCAATCTTACCTAATTGTACTTAAACTCTGGGACTTTTCAACTCAGGAAAGTTTGAAATTGATTGGCACACGTTTTGATTTACATGTAGTCTAAACTTGATAATAAATGTATGACTTCAACATTAAAGATAAGTATTCTTAGTTGTATGGATAGCAAATTTTGATATTCTTCAAAATCAGTCAATATCAGTCAATTCTGTAATAATACCAAAATATACTGAAACACATATAATCATGCAGCAATACAAATAACTGCATAGTTATCTCCTATTCTGTTAATTATTTCAAAAGTTATGTAGCATCAGTTTGAGTTGGAAATAATAGCTATATGAACTATGCTGCCAATGCCAGGTGTTATGGTTCACTAACTGGATGCCGAAACCTTACCATAATTAAAATAAGAGTAATAATATAAATAAGTACATAAACAAAAGCTACCTTAACTTGTTTTTGAGTTTTGCAATCTCATTCAGATGAATCATCAAATCAGTGCAAAACTTTTGATTTGAAGCCAGGATATACCAAGAGATGCTAAACATCATGCTTTCTGTTGGTAATTACAGTCCAGCCAAGGTTTGCAATGAAAGAAAGCTTTAAATAGGTGGCAGGGTTCCAATATGTCAGAGTGTGTTCTATAAATTTATTTAAATTATTGCAAATGTATCAGCTCTGCAGTATGGCAGGAAGAGGAGAAAGATTAGAGTACTATGAATAATGGAATTTTGTGGTATTTTGGCTAAATCAGAAAGCTAAACAACAAAAAAGTTATTTGTATAAACACAAAATATTTTGTTGACCCAAGACAAAAAGTTTTGTTTCATTTTGGGCAAAAAGGAATGCTTCATTCGATCAGACAGGAAACATCCTTTTTGATTTTCAAGTTGCTGCACTAGATCATGTCTATTAAGGCATAACACATTGAAATAAAAGTCAGAACATTCAAAGTCTTAATATATACACATATATATATATATACATATATATATATATTTAAAAGTGTCATCAGGTCAAGATTTTTTTGACTGGCAACCATAGGCTTTAATGTCCCTGCCTATCTTCTCCTGCTACCATCACTGGCCCCTGCCATGGAAGTTCTCCAGCTGCCCCTGGTTGTCCCCATTCCCAGGCAGCCCCTCATCACTGTGGTACCTTGGCACTAACATTTTTAATTTTCCTTCTCTTGTTCTTTTATGTTTTGGAAAAACACATTGTTGATTTCCCTGTGAGTATAGGGATTGTTACTTCCTTTTGAAGCAGCTTTGGTGATTAGCATTTGATAAGATAACAACAAAAAAACATTCTCAGCCCTAGAATAGATGGAGCTCAGGGTTATATTCTGAGTGAGTCATTGACTCAAGCCACATTCAATTCTCTGGATTAAGTTTTCTCCTTTGTAAAAGTGTAGATAAGCCTCATCTACATATCCACCTTCTTCCAAGTTAATTTCTAGAGCTTTATTAAATAATTGCAGAGTGCACTGAGCTCCTTGACTAAAAGTAGGAAAGAACGATCAGTAACACAATTGATCCAGTGGTACAGTTTTAATGCAGACAAAACAGAGCTATAGGAAAAAGCCCACAGAACTTGTCATACATGAAGTGGTAACTACTCTCCAAAGACTTTCTTTTGATCTTTCGTCTGAGCATCCTACTAGCACCTTGAGGACTCCCTTTCCCATGGTTTTCTCTTTTTGTTCTTTCATGCTGCTCTTGGTACTGTTTTTGAAGTAGCCACAACAGAAAAGCCATGCTCACTTCCCTGCTTGTGGCCTGGGCTTACTGTCACCACTAGTGCCCTCAGTCTTGAGCCCATGATGGTGAAATCCAGTTTAGCACAAAGCCCTCCACATATTTGTTTTTCTTTATACCCACACCTTGAACTTACGTCTGAGATTGGGTGGTGGACACTGAAACACTGCACAGGGTACGCAGAGACCCCAGCAGAGAAATCAGTGCATCTCTGCTCACTAACAGAGAAAACAAAAGGGTTACTCTAAATCTATTTCAAATAGTGTATACTTTTCAAAGAATTAGCAGAACAATTGCATTTATCTGGGTGGTGAGGTTAATGGAGCACAGATATTCATATAAACCAGGAAGTCTATGGCCTGGCAAAAAATATATATGTATATCTATAAATTTATACATATAAAAATAATTAAAAGTTTAAAAAATTATATATATATAATGCTCTCGTTTATGTGCTTCCAAAATCAGAATTTAATACATGATACAGAAAAGCCAAAGGAAGGGTAAAAGAAAGGTAAAATCACATGATATCTCAAGTTGGAAGGGACCCACAAGTATCATCAAGTCCAACTCCTGGCTCCACACAGGACCACCCAAAAATCAGAACCTACATCTGACAGTGCTGTCCGAACAGTTCTTGAGCTCCAGCAGGCCTAGGCCATGACCACTGGTCCTCCTCTGAACCTTCTCTAACAGATCTACATCCTTCATCATAGAATCATAGAACATTCTGAGTTGGATGGGACCTACAAAGATCATTGAGTCCAACTCTGGCTTCACATGGGACCACCCAAAAATCAGGCCCTGTGTCTGACAGCACTGTCCAAATCATTCTCGGTCTCTGGCAGGGCTGGTGCTGTGACCATTACCCTGGGGAGCCTGTCCTAGTGCCTGACCACCTCTGGGTGCAGACCCTTTCCCTAACCCCCAGCCTGACCCTCCCCTGTCCCAGCTCCATGCCGTCCTCTCGGGTCCTGTCGCTGTCCCCAGAGAGCAGAGCTCAGCGCCTGCCCCTCCGCTCCCCTCCTGAGGGATCTGCAGGCCACCATCAGGCTTCCCTTCAGCCTGCTCTGCTCTGGGCCGAACAAACTGAGGGACCTCAGCTGCTCCTCACACATCTTCCCTTCCAGATCTTTCACCATCTTTCAAGCTCTCCTAAGGAAGCTGTCTAACAGCTTTATGTGCTTTTTATATTGTGGCATTCAAAACCATGCACAGTGCTTGAGATGAGGCCGCACCAGTGCAGAGCTGAGTGGGACAGTCACTCCCCTCAAAAAGCTGGCAGTGCTGTGCCTGATGCACCTGAGGATATGGTTGGCCCTCTTGGCTGCCAGGGCATGCTGTTGCCACATGTTCAACTTGCCATCAACCAAACCCCCAAATCCCTTTATGTGGGGCTGCTATCCAGTCTCTCATTCCCCAGTCTGTGCATATATCCAAGGCTGTCCCATCACAGCTGCAGAATCTGGCGCTTGCTCTTGTTAAACTTCATATCTTTGGTGATTACCAAGCCCTCTAATCTGTCAAAATCTCTCTGAAAGGCCTCTCTACCCTTGATGGAGTCAACGGCTCCTCCCAATCTAGTATCATGTATGCAAAATTACTCGGAACACCTTCTAGTCCTACATCCAAGTCATTTATAAAAACACTGAAGAAAACTGGCCCTGGGGAACCCACTAGTGACTGGCCACTAGCCTGATGTAATCCATTTCTTATAATCCTTTGAGCACAACTGTTACCAATTGTTCACCCATTGTATTATGCACCCAGTAAACCTCATCTAAAGCCAATTGAAACCAGGAGTAAAATGTCCCTTTCTTACAGTATTAGAAGTTAGATGAAGAAAATTGTATCCACAGGCAGTCTTCATTTCATCTTACAGGATTTATGGAGTCCTTTGACAACTAATGGTGTAGAAAAGTCTAGAAAGGCTTATTATTCTATGACCTGAAAGTTCTCAGTTTGCTACAGCACAGCCATTAACAAAGAAGCTGTTACCAATTAGACATTTCCTACTTTTGTGTAACTTTTCAAAAATATTCCCCAATGTGTGACTGACTATAATTGCAAAATCTTATTACTTATTTCATATTTACAGCATTTTCTGGTCTTTGCTCTAATATACTTTTGACTGCAGGTTATCTCTTCTTCAGAGAAGGCTGTGTAGGATGGTTTTCTTTTTTTTTTTTTCTTTTTTTTCTTTTTTTTTTTTTTTTCAAGGGCCTTTTGCTAGCACAGAATCTCTGCCAATTATTGTGCATGTTCTTGGGACATTTGTATGTGTGCAAACAGAGCTGACACAAGATTAATGCTCTTTGTCTACTGCTGTTGACCAACCCTTGCCTACTCATAAGAAACTGAAAGCCATGGATGCTGCTACATGGTGGGTTTTTGACTCAGGTTATATGAAAAGAAACTCATCCATGGCAGAATTCAGTTAAATATACATAAACATAAATGTAAACATAAACATATATGTAATTTATTCTGTGAATATGTTCCTTAACATTGTTTATATTTGTGGTGACACCAATGTACTTCTCATGTAAACCTAAGTGCTTGGTTAGTATTGGAAAGTTTGTTTTTGTACAAATGACAAGGATATTTCACTCTGCATAATTTCTAATGTTTTCTTCCTGTGCCCTACAGTCAGTTCTAAATGTCACCAGAACCTTAAAAAGAAATATTACTTCAGCCAGTAATTTCCTAACCTTCAAATATGTAGTACATGTATGGGTGTTCAACTGAATGCTGAAATAAACCTGATATCATAAGGAAATACATGCCACTCTAAAAGCTTTGTGTACCAAAAATACAAAATGAAAAAAAGACAGTCAGAACCAATATTTTTGGCTGTCATTTTTGAAAGTCCTTAAAAATAGTTTAATCTCCTGTTTCCTTGAACTATATCAGTCAGGATGTATGTGCAGGCAGCAGTAGGTATGGGCTATAAAATCACTCAAAAACTAAGTGGATAACACTGGGCAGTGCTCTAAAATTACCAAGCAATAAAAGAGCAAAAGTAATGCATAGCTCTTGGTGCTTCTGACAAAAGTTCTCCAGAAACAGACAGCAGCACAATCACCTGCCTTTGTAAGAATGCTATTGGATCCATCAACAAATAAAGGCAGACTATTTCCAGGGTAACACCATTTGGGTTATATTTGTCAGTTTTGCTCAATGATCCAAAGCTGAAATTTTTAATTGCTGCAAATCCTGCCATGGCCAGAGATGCTTCTTTAAATATTGGGGTTGATAATTCCTTTGGAATAAGCCTGTTTTTACCTGCCAAAAATGAGACATAAATGTAAGCATGATAATTCTACACCTGATCCTTCAGCCAGGCAAATAAAACCAGAGATCAAATGCTGGAGTATGATACTACTTGGTTTAACTCATTTTTAAGAGCATTGGCTAGAGTCTATTGCCTCTCTGTAGTATCTTCAATAGACTGGTTTTATTTTTTATACTTATGTGTGGTAGACATTTTTCTGTACTCTTCAGTAAAAGTAAAGCATTTCCTTTCCTGGAACTAAATGAGCACGTTAGGAAGCATGTATTAGGAAGGATTCAGAAAGATTTATTAACAGAATATTTTAAAGTCAAACAGTGGTCCAAAATCAGCAAGTAAAAAAATTTTGATTGAATTCCCTACACCCAAATTCTGGTTGCTCTTCAGATGTTTTTGCTTCTGTGTGTTTGATATCAGAAGGAACTGGATAAGACTGCAAACATTTCAGCCTGATGATGGATACCTGCAGGGAACCTGAGCCTGAGCATATTAACAACCATGAGCCCAGCACCCCACTCCACCCAAGAGGCCAAGAAACAAGTGAGATTGTTTTTATTATTTTCTATATTTTATTTTCTATATTTTATTTTTTTATTTTATTTTATTTCATTTTATTTTATTCATTTTATTTTTAATGCACATGTTGACTTTTACAATAAAACAGCAGGGGTGGAAGCCAGACTGCACAGAAATTGATGACAGCATAGCAGCTGTCTTCTGAGTGGCCAGGTTTAAACAGTGGTACACAACTCTACAGGTCGTTCTCACATACAGGCAGAAGAGAAAAGGCTGTGGCATGGTAACTGCTGCAGAACAACAGAGTGGTCCATTTACTTTCTTTCCCATCCACTATCCAGGTTTCCATTTGTTAAAAATTTGAAATCAACATTGAAATCAGAAGTGGGAAAATGAATACCTATTAAATGGATCCCAGGCATGAGGAGGAGGAAGACATCACCAGACATAGTTTCCCAAGACAACAAAGGATATTTTGAATGAATTATGAAGGATTTACCCAAGTTTTCTGTTACAGTTATTTCTGGTTCCTACAAAAAGGTTCCTGAAAGCTAGAAAATTGCTCTGCACAAACTACATTGCAAAGTGATAACTGTAAATATGCAGTACACATGATGTACATAGGCAGAAAAAGAAGTATTACTGCCTTCTATTCTGGACCCATATGCTTGAATGACAGAAACAGTCAGCTCATCTTGAAGTTGTTTTAGTTTTGCCCTTCACTTAAGGTTTGTTTTTCTGGGCACGGCCACAGCTGGCATTAGTACACAGTGACATCATTTTTGGTGTATAATTTTCCCACTAAAACAAATTCAAATCCTGGAAAAGTCAAAACAATTCATTTGTTTTATGTCTGTAGTGATGCACATGCACTACAGCAATTAGGCCATTCACCTTTCATAAGCTAATTCTTCAACATATACAAATCTCTTGCATTTGTACTGGTAGTATAATCAAGGATCTCTGAAATTTAAGAAGTGGAAGAGCAAATGCATTCATTCATCACCAATAAGACATCAAATTTTATGTCTTTTACAATCAAAACAGGAGTAATATTTCCTGTAAAGTTAATTTTCATTTGGCAACGAGGCAAAAAAGCTACTGAAATGCTAGTATATGCATGTGCCCTATGCCAGCCATGAACGTACACCACAAAAAGAGAAAAAGTGCTTTGATACATACATATATATATATATATATATAAGTATTTATATAAGTATTTTAGGTATTAAATTGAAGTTAAAATAGAAAGGATCAACTTACAAAAAAACGCTGTAAATATTATCTAATCAAATAAAAGGCCATGAAAAATCTCTACTAACACCAAACAAAGAATTAGATACCAAAATGGCTATGTTGGTTTCTTCAAAAGATTTAATGGTGGAAGATACTCAGGTAAAGATGACAGTAAATAAAGTATATGGAGAGACTTCACTAGCTAATAGGATAGCTAATAGGATGATAGTTCAATATCTAAAATGACTCAGATGAAATTTAAGGCACTAGTAAATGAAATGAAACATAGCTAGGGAATCTGAAGACAAACTTAAGCACATTCTTAAGTAAATTAGGTTTCCAGAAAGTTCAGTGCAGACCAAGAAAACAGCAGTCAGCAGGCAACTTCAAAGAAAAAAACTGCATGGGTAAGGGTTGATTTGCTCATCTCTTCACAGGCTGAACTTCTCCAACATCAGGATGCTGAGAATCGAGAGTGCTGGCCCAGAAATATGTATGGGTTTCCTAGATTTGTAAGGGTGAGGGACCTAATAAGCACTTCTACACAGGCTGGTCATTTCTCAGGGCTGTGAAGAATACCTGCATCCTCTGCAGGATTTCTTAGGCCTTTTACTGCCATTTGAAGCACATAATACTTGGAACACTGAAAAGGAAGGAGGATTCATCCTGTTCAGCACTCCTTCATGCATGGTTGGCTGCCTGTGAAAACACAGATAAGAGGAAATATTAAAACTTAAAATATCTAGTCTTTCTCCTTGAGAAAGGAGAAATACCTGTGTCAGTGACTGCTTGGTAAGCCTGTGATAAGCATGAATAAACAAAGCAGAAAAAGAGAGTTAAGAAGAGATGATTTAGGTTGGATATTAGGAAGAACTTCTTTACCGAGAGGGTTGTTAGGCATTGGAACAGTAGTTTTCTTGAAAGTTTATTTTTATGTCAATTACCTATGTGGACTCTCACCCAGTAGGGACAACATATATACAACATGACCACATAAGCCTCAATCCCCTAACTGTAGCAAAAAGGTCCAACCTGACCTTTCCACAATATCTAAAAATCATAGGCACCCGGAGGTGTTAGTTACAGGGAAAATAATAAAAATGAATTCCCCATACACTACAAAGCAACAACTTGGTAAGAAGTCAGTGAAAAAGAGGACTGTGATATGACACAAACATTTCATTTTTGTCCCTAAACAAGTTTTTGTGGGTAACAATCCCAAAGCTGCCCCATGCTCTAGTGGATGTGCAGGGTGGAGGTGTTGGGGAGTTCAGTGGACAGCAGATCCCACTGCTAGGCAGCTTGCTATGGGCTGGGATCTACAGGAGAGTCCTGTCTAAACTTTGAGGCTTATCCATGTTGAGGGTAGGCTGGCTGGTTCCTTTTCTCCATAAATGGGCCACTCATTCTAGCGGTGTATCCCTGGGCTTAGCTGAAAATTTAATTTGGTGGCCAGTTAATTCCAAGGAAATAGAAACTCTACACTATCATCTAAGGGTGAGTGTCCAGTATTTGCTCAAATTTTGACATGTAAGCTATCACTTCTGCATCCTTTTCTTCTCCCCGGTCTTCTGAATCATCATCACGAGGATGACTGAGAGAACACGACCAAAAGAGATGCCTCCTGACCATTCATCATTCTCAGAATACATAACAGTCATTCCTACTGACGAGGTCTATTTGACCAGATTCTCATACGTGATCCCTGTGTGTATGGACATCGGCTGTGATTTGAGCCTGTAGTTTTAAGAACCTGTTCTGATTTTCTAGCTGTGTATGTCACATTTCATTCATCATGTTATCTTTTATAACAGTGTCTTCTGTTTTTTTTTCTAGCATGTTAATTTTTCATAATCTTCTTCCTTCCAGTTTCTCCACTACTGCTTGCAATTGTTAAAAGCCAGCACAAGCCTGTTTTTTCCCTTTTCTTACTGACAATTGTTAGAGCATTTTCATTTCTTGAATGCTTCCTAAATATCCATGAGACCACTACAATGTTCTTCTATTCTAAATCCCATTTAGAATTTGGTAATCCCTCATTGTCAAATTTGTTGGCTAGATTTTTCTAGTCTTTGTTAATGGTATACTCTCTTTTATACTGTTCTTCCTTAATCACAACACAAATAAACAGTATTAAGCTTTTAAATTGTTAGTACAATAACTAGTTATTACCAGTACAATAATGTAATTAACATTGACCCTCAGGAATATCCTGCCCATGATGCTAATTAATGTTGCAGTTCAACACTCTCTGACCAGATTCTTTAAGATATTCTACACATGGAGGATTTAATGCTTAATACCAGACTTATTTGAAGTTTGAGATCACACAGGATTTTGATTAAACAAAGAGATACAGAAATAAGCATAAATTGTAATACAGGTACAAATTGCTCTTAGCAGAGTATAGCAATTGGAATATTCAGCTGAATCACACCACAGCTGTGATTCTTATTACAGGACTGTATAGGGGAGTTGGACCCGATGATCTTTCGAGGTCCCTTTCAACCCCTACAGTTCAGTGATTCTGTGATAGTGCTTAACTACACAGGCTGATTCTCTCAACTAATATAATAGGCTTACTGACTTAACTGAGTTATCCAGATGGTTCCCTCAACAGATAAAGCCATTTACTTGGAAAAAAAAAAAAAAAAAAAAAAAAAAAAAAAAAAGCTTCATGAGCACATTGCCCTTGCAATGAGTCTCTAAGGCTTCTTCCATTCATTAATCAGTAGCAAGCAGTGCTGTCACTTATTTTACATGAGATACAAAAGCTAAGGTTGATATTTGTCTATATAATTCTCCTTTATGAGAGGCTTGGCAATGAAAGGGAAAGTGAAAGGGAGAAAATAAAGGAAGAGAGAAGATGGAAGGGGAAGAAAATGGTAAAGGGCAAGGAGAAGGGAGGGCCTCTTGAGATGGAGTAACCATGTAGACATAACCATGATGGGGTGGCCAAGTGGGTGCCACCTCTATTCCTGGTTGTTGTCAGCCATTTCTCCATATTTCCTCTCCAACCTGATTCCCACTGACCCCCAGTTTTATCTTGTTTTCCCCATGAGACAGTCTGAAGTATACACTTCAGTTATGAAAGCTGCATGTTCTGTCCGAGAGCCTGGACTCTGATTTTTGAGATTGTGTCACTGTAAATATATCTGGCTAATGTCTGTGCAGCACAAAAGATAAAGACAAGAAATAGGAGAATTGCTAATTTACATGCTCTGATACACCAACCCTAACTGACAGTGTGTAGTGGAGAACGTAAGACCCAGAGAGTATGGAAGGACTATTTTTGTCATGTAGGATCCATGGTTGTGTTTATGAGGGAGAAAGCAAAGACACTGTTCTGTCTGTGCTGATCTCTGGACATCTATATCTGTAAAGGACAAGCATATCTACCGGGAATTTGCACTGAACATCACCACTGACAACTTGAGAATAGGAAACAGCAATAGCACCATAACTAGATGACTGAGACTTCTAAACTTCTCTGTTTATGGAGCTGACTGTCAATGAAGTTCAAAGTTATTTTTTATTCAGAGCTTCCCTCTAAGCTTTTTGACTGGACCTGTGCACATGAACCCTTCAGGCTCTCTCAGGGGTTGGAAAACCCTACTTGAGGTCCCTATTTAACATTTATCACCTTATAATTCTTATTGGATTTGGATATTTTCCTTTTCCACAAGACATATATCATGGTTATCCCACTGAATAAAGGTATCCTAACTTTTCTTCTGGTGGTAGTCATTCAGTGGGAGGAGACCTGCAGTCTTAGGTACATAATGATGCTAGCAGAGGCCTGCGTAATAGTCTATAGAACAAGCTGTGTTCACATTTCCATCACCATCTTCCTCATGGAAAAGGGAACAAGTCATCACAATCTCAGTCTAATGTAACCAAGAGGCATCCCTTACCATGTTCTCACTTTGTTGACAAAAATAATAGATATTTCTTGTTGTATAAAGATCTTCCTTTGGTTTGCTCTTTGCCATGCCAATAGTTGCTTTTTCTCTTCTAGCATCATGTTGTCCACCTTCTAATGGAAGACAGCCTACAGAATGTTGATTATTATCATGCTAACAAAGTGGGGAAAATAATTTTTGCAGCCCTCAGATCCATATTTTTAGAGGAGCCTGCTTAGTTTCGTAGGCAAAAATAAACCATCAAACAAACAAGCAAACAAAAAAACTAAAGAGTCTGTGAAATGCATACTCAGGCTGAAGACTTCTATACACATGACTCTACCACAGGGAGTGAGCAGTTGCAAGTCTTTTTTTTTTTTTTTCCAATGGCCCCTGCTAACAACAGTGGCCCTCACAGCCTTGCACATTATGCTCCTTAAATATCTGAGAAACTCTTGTCTCCATAAAGAGCTGAATACAGTCCATAAGGTAATAGTCTCTAAATTCTTTCTTCCTCAGGTTTCCTTTATACCCTCTCATCCCCCAGTGCTCCTATTGCTAACTTCTGAAAAAATAAAAAATAATAAAAAAAAATGCCCCAGTTTCCTGCATACATTCCCTATTATATAAATGTAGCCTTGCCCTGTTTGATATATATATATATATATTATCTTGGGCATGAGACACTAATTTAGTTTTACATTCAGGATATCTCTATGACCTTAACTGCATTAAAAACCTTTACATTTGTGAGTCTTTTCCAAATAGACTTAACCCCTCTCACACAAAATTATAAGCAGACAATCTACTCAGTTTTTAACAGCAAAGGTTTTTTTGCTTGTCTAAATGTTTCCCAGGCCTACATTGCATTTAGGGCATCTTAAACTCACAGACATTAACTGCAGAACCATAAAACAGGTAGAGCTGGAGTTAATATTTACAGCTATGTATCTGTTCATGCAGTGTCTGCCAAAGGTTTCTTGACCCAGAAAACTTTCTTACACCTTTAACAGTACAGTAACTTTCATGACATGAATGGAGGAAACAGTCTTGGGATACTGAAATTATCATTTGACTTAAAATCCTGTGCCCTAGAAAGGACAGACATTGGCCCATTGCCTTAATAAATAAATAAATAAAGCATTTAATGGACACTGTGGCACAATGGAAGAGTGTAGCCTTTTGTAAGCCTTTTGTTAGCTTTTGTTGGAAAGCTGCCTGGCAGAGAAGGACCTGGGAGTATTGCTTGATAGTGGGCTGAATATGAGCCAGCAGTGTGCTCAGGTGGCCAAGAAGGCCAATGGCATCCTGGCTTGTATAAGAAGCAGTGTGGCCAGCAGGGCTAGGGAAGTGATCGTCCCCCTGTACTCGGCTCTGGTGAGGCCACACCTCAAGTACTGTGTTCAGTTTTGGGCCCCTCACTACAAGAAGGACATGGAGGTGCTTGAGCAAGTCCAGAGAAGGGCGACAAAGCTGGTGAGGGGTCTGGAGAACAAGTCTTACAAAGAGCGGCTGAGGGAGCTGGGTTTGTTCAGCCTGGAGAAAAGGAGGCTCAGGGGCGACCTTATCGCTCTCTATAAGTACCTTAAAGGAGGCTGTGGTGAGGTGGGGGTTGGTCTGTTCTCCCATGTGCCTGGTGACAGGATGAGGGGGAATGTGCTAAAGTTGTGACAAGGGAGGTTTAGATTGGATATTAGGAAAAAAACTTCTTTACCAAAAGGGTTGTTAGGCATTGGAACAGGCTGCCCAGGGAAGTGGTTGAGTCACCATTCCTAGAGGTCTTTAAAAAATATTTAGATGTAGAGCTAAGTGATATGGCTTAGTGGAGGACTGGTTAGTGTTAGGTCAGAGGTTGGACTTGGTGATCTTGGAGGTCTCTTCTAACCTAGACAATTTTGTGATTCTGTTAGAAAGATGCTTGCAGTGCTGCAAATTTGCTTGGTATAAACAGAGCTTGTTGGGTGCCTTAGTTGTTAACTGTTATTTTTTCCTTCCCTGGCTTGTGAAACAAGTCAATACTTACCAATACAAGTAGTGCCATGCCCATGTTACTCCAAATTTAATTTCCTCCTACTCTGGCTTGCTATGAGCTGAGGACCCTTTTGCTTGGTTTTTGCTTCACTGAACATGTCATTCTTGTCACCCTTAACCTGGCCAACTTGCAGTCCCCAGTGTGTCCCAGCTTTTAGCAAGTGCCATTCATCAGTTTTCCCCTGTCCTCTGCAGTTCATTTCCACCCCACACATGCTAGGACTGGTTCAGCATCTTGTAGACAAAAGAATCTGAGAGTGGCTTCTCTTCCTCCCACCCTTGTTCTTTCTCTTGGCTGATTTTCCACTGTGATCATATCACCAAATTATCAGCACTGTAGTCTAAATCACTGACAAGTATCTGATCCCTTCTTTAATTTTATTGACTATGAACATTTTGTAATGAGCATCTGCTCCTAAACGTATCAGACACCTTTCTTAGATACCCAGACATGGTCTCCTTTTCTTAGCATTATGGTTTCTTTACCTTTATTATTTTTTTTTCTTCTTTTCTTAGCATGGACATAGTTTCTTTATTTTTAAGCCAGTCCCCATACAGAGTGTTCCAAACAACATCTGAGGGGTTTACAACAGTGGGTCTGCCTCCCACAGTTCAAGGAAAGCTGTGGTTATAGCTCTTTTTAAACTCCAGTAGTACCTTGACATACCAAAAAGGTTTTGTGTGCTTTAAAACATCTCCACACCTCTGATTGTAAGGTACTATTAAAACAGTACATAATAGAGATATTTTTTCATTATTAGCAGTGAAGGGTGAAAATTATCTTGCTTAAACTGTTTGTGTGAAGGCCATTTTAGAAATGCTTTTAGCCCTAGTCTTCCTGTAGTTCCTGTGGTCTGCACCCCCTGCTAAAACTGCTTCTAATGGCCACAGATATTGCAGAACTCAATGTACATGTTAGATATGTTTAGCATTGTGAAGTTGGGTTTACTGACATCGTTTTGTTTGGAAAACTGTTGTTTATGTGCAAAATCTTCCTGCCATTGAAGATCTACT
This sequence comes from Anas platyrhynchos, assembly GCF_047663525.1. Taxonomy (NCBI): domain Eukaryota; kingdom Metazoa; phylum Chordata; class Aves; order Anseriformes; family Anatidae; genus Anas; species Anas platyrhynchos. The sequence goes on along the minus strand of NC_092621.1, from coordinate 74,175,656 downwards.
TCCTATATGTCATTGTGTTCCTCTGAAGGTGCTCTCTTGCATATTTCTGTAAGGTATAAGCAGCACCTGTTTCCAAGTTTTGTTGCCCTCATTGCTTTCTATTCACATCAACTGTTCATCTTGTAGCTGCTTCAATAAGTGAATTTTGAGTATTGAAGCTTCCCACTACTCCAGGAAAAACAATCACTTTCAACAGGCAATCCAGAGTAGACAGGACTATTAACACCCTGCCTGTTCAGACAATCAAACTGGTGGTCAAAGAGTCTTTATTAAGGTATCAGGCAGATGCGAGGGCAGATACTGCCTGGCATTTTTAGGTTCTTTTTTTTTTTTATTTTTATTTTTTTTTTTCCCCTTTTGAACACTTCTGCTCTTTCTTTGAATGTTGCTGCCCCAAAAATATCTCACAAAAAGAGAGGCTGTATCTTCCATCTTTTCACCAGCCAAGCCTGGGTTTTGAACACAGTAGATGAAAGGCTGAAGACTCATGAGTGTGGGAAAAGCAGAGCTCTTCATCAGCTGAGTCAAAGGCAGACCCCCGCCTACAATGCTCCCATCCCAGGATGGTAGTTCAGCAAGATTTATCTTATTTGTACTCTTATTTTTCTTTCTGCCTCCCATTGTGTGCACATCTCAAGATCGGCTTCTGGTCCCACTTGCAGAGCAGGCAACTTTAATAACACAATTGTGGCTGCAAGCTGTCATGATAAAAGCACATAAAAAACTCAGAGGCAGGGAAGTGACCAGGCAGGAGGGGAAACATGAAGAAGTGGATGGTCCCAGTCAGGGATCTTACATATAACCAGTACATCATTGGGGTGATTTCTTTGATCATTTGGGGCCCTGTCAAGGTGTTGTCATGGTGGCTTGTCTCCTGGACACTTATTCCCACATCTCACACTTGTAGTTGTCTGTTTGATGTCCTCAGGGGAGGGACATGGGACCCTGAGCTGCCAGTCAGGCCCTGGAGGTTCTCAACACCCATTACACCCAGGGTTACTGTGACTGTGAAGGAGGATGCAAACAGTTGTCTGTGTGGAAACTGAAGCAACCAAATGAGAGGAGGAAGGTGGCATTGCCTTTCCTAGTCACTGAGAAGCCAGGACAGTGAAGAGAAAGCCAACTCCTGCTGGGCATTTATAAGGAATACATGAAGGAGTTGCTATCATCTGCCCAGAGCTGTAGCCTGGGCAGATGATAGCCCAGGGCAAAGAATTCCTGTTTTCTCTAGCATGCTAGATGGAAACCATCCAAAGGATGAGATGATTTGAAGCTACTTAAAATACTACTCTTCAATATTCTGGATCTGCAAGCACAAATATTGCTACATGTATATGCTGTACAAACACAGAAACAGTGTGCAAATAGGCAGTGAGGTTTGACTGGCTTTGTCCACAAAAGAAATGCTGCTTTGTGCTGCACAAACACTCTTTCTGTAGCTGGATAAGAGCTAGGGAAGCATAACAAACAACAAAACAGACATGGAGATACAGGTAAAGAGGGACACCACAGGCCCTGCAATAAGGGCACAGAGATGTCTGCTTTCAGAAGCAGGCAGTTAAATGAAGAAAACAGGGGTCCTGCAAGGCTAGCACTAATTCTTCTGTATTAATCATTTAAAGGGAAATGTACAGAACATATGTGTGTATAAACTGGGCTTCTCCCCCATCCCCACCCTCTACTTCCTTTTATACAGAGTGCATCATTTTCTACACTGGTACAGACTCAAGGAGACAATTTTGAGAGAGGGTGCAGCTAACAGTAACCTTATAGCCAACTGGGAAAGGACTGCCTTCACACCAGAACTGCCTTCACTCCATTCCTTGTGAAGGTGTGGAGGTGTGTTCCACCTGAGGCTTACATGCAGACATCCCAGAGCCAATGCTCACACCCTGTGGAGATGGAGCATGGCTGGGAGAAATGTGCCCTGGCTGAAAAATCACAGCATTCAATTTGCCTTTCCTCTGGGTTTCACATCAGCTACTCTCATTAGTGTGCTTAATTAGCATCTCAGATAAAGAAATGGAAACCTTGGTAATATCACATATTTTTACTGTTTACAGTAATCTGTTCACTGATGGTGACAGGCTCATTGCTATTGTATTATGCAGGCAAAAGGATAGCATCTTCCAGGGCCTAGTGTAATAAGAAGGTTAATGATGTTACCAGCATAATTTGCAGGAGTATGCATGATTCTTAAATGGTAAAACCACCAGTGAATTTTCAGGTCATCCCGGAAAACTAGCTACGAGACTCTCACGTGTGTTCAAGACATGATACAGATAATAAGGGAGTATTGGTCTGGATTTAAAATGTCACTATTACATTTTTCTTTTCTACAGGTTCTCCTATCTAAATTTATTTAATCTCAGCATCAGCTACACTGCTGGCTGAATGAACAAAAAGAACCTAATGATATTAATATATTCAATAGTCACTAGGATAGAAACTAAATTAACCCCAGTGTCATTCAGTCCATGCAATTTATTGAACTCCAAAAACTTGTACTTTTGCCTGTTTCTCTTACTGCATGACCAGACCTAACAGCACTGTATGAGAGCCTGAGCTGGAAAACTACAATTTCCAAATGAAGGATTTGCACGTTTTGGTTTTGTCAATGTCATTGAAATGGGAACATCCAAAACCCTCAATCTTGACAAGCATGTTTCCTTCAGGTATTTTTTTTTTTACAAAACTGCAAGTCCTTAAAATTAAAATTTAAAAATATGGTATCTGCATTATAACATTTCAGAAAATTACTTTCATAGTTATATTTTAATGATACTGACTTATCTAAAGCAGAGATATACAAAATAGAATTTTGTCTCTATTTACCATTTTCATTAATGACAAGTTGTCCTGAGACTGATAAAAAAAAAAAAAAAAAAAAAGAGAGAGAGAGAGAGGGAGCTCTCTCTAAGTTCTTCTCTGTCTTCTCCGCAAATTGTCTGTTCTTTGTGTGTTCTAAATACCACTTCTGAAAGCCCATCACTGGGGAAAAAAAAAAAAAAAAGTCTTCAGTCTGGCAAACATGACTTCTCAGATAAAATTAAAAAGAAAAAAATAGCATTGATTTTAATTCATCTTTTATTAATCCTTCTTCAAACTAGGTGTCATCCCTTAAAGTAAAAGGGCAATTTATATTTATTAGATTTTAGTTATATTTATGATATGCTCATGTAGGGCTATTCTCATGTGATACCTGAAAGTGTATTGAAATCTTAGGAGACTGGCACAAAGCAACAATTTATCCTGACAGAAGTGACCTTTTCAATACAATAAGGATAACACTTTTCATTTGAATGTTCCACAGCACAGATCTGTTATTGTAGTTTGCAGAGTCTGTTTATTAACTGAAAGCTTTCCTGATGGGCCAGGATGTATGAGATTTTAGAAGTATAGTCCAAAAAATGAATATATTTTAGCAAAACCACCTTTTGAATGTTGAATTTGGAAAGTTTAATTTGAAATCATCCCACATGAATATGAGGGGTATGCAATTACAGAATATAATTCCAGCTTCAAAAAATATAACCTACCTAGCAGTTAAACAGTCTCCTAATATTGATCTTTTATTGTGTTATATTTGGAGCACAACAGTGAGCAGACTCCAAATTATTTCTTTTTTTTTTTTAACATTTCAACCTCTGCAATAGTTCTCTTAGAAGAGATTTTCAAAGCTATGAATGCAAATTATTGCCTGAATTCTGTGATTCCTCTTGTTTTTTTTTTTTTGTTTTTTTTTTTTTTTTTTTTCCCAGCTCCAGAATCAACAAATTCAAGATAATAAAAATATCTAATCAAATAATAAAATGATCTATTTTTTTATTATCAACTAATAAAAATATCTAATCAGAGTGGCAGTCCTAGAAATTTCCAGAAATCAAAGAGACAACAGGTACTTGTAAAATATCTTCCATTTTGATCTGGCACCCATTAATTACTCCTCATGAGACATGGTCCTGGAAAGTAGAGGGATCCAGGAGAGCCAGTTGATACTGAAGGATCAAGTCCTCCAAGCTCAAGAGTGGTCCATGTTGATGAACTGAAAATGGGGCAAGGACAGGAGGAGGCCTGAATGTTCCTGGACTGAACTCATGGACTTAAACCTCATGAAATTAAGCAAAAGGAAACAGAGTCCTGCACCTGCAGAAATAGCCCCTGGCAGCACTATGTGCTAGGAAGCAACTTTTCTTGCAGAAAACCCACGTGGCTGCTGGTGGGCAACAATCTGAATAAGGTCCAACAATGTGCACTGGCAGCAAACATGGTCAACAGCTGTCTGGGCTACATGACAAAGAACACTGCCAGTAGGTAAAGGAAAGTGATCATTGCCTTTTACTCAGCCCTTGTGAGACACATCTGGAGTGCAGAGTCCAGTCCTGGGCTTCCCAGCACAAGAGATGTGGACTTAATGGACTGAATCTAGTGAAGAGACACCAAGATGATTAAGAGACTGAAGCACCTCTCCTATTGAGAAGAGAAAGAGTAAGCTGGAACTGTTCAGACTGGAGAAAAGAAGGCTGAGGGGAGGATCTTATTAGTAAACATCTGGTTGGGGGAGGAGAGGGAGTAAAGGTGCAGAGCCACACACTTCTACAGGGTATCTGGTGACAGGATGAGAGAAAACTGGCACAAACTGAAATAAAGAAAATTCCATTTAAGCATAGAAAAAACTTTTTTACTATAAGGGTGATCAAGAGGTGGAGCAGGTTGCTCAGAGAGGTTGTGGACTATCCATCCCTGAAGGTATTCAAACCCCTAATGGACTTGTTCCTGGACAGCCTCTTCTAGGTTGACCCTGCTTTGACCAGAGAGTTGGACTAGACCTCCAGAGGTGCTTGTCAACCATGACCATTCTGTGACTCTGCAAAGGCTGAAGATAAGCTTGCTTTTGGTAGAGGTGTTTTCCAGAAGTGTGGTACTGTGCTGCTGCTGTCATTCATGGGGTAGGGACATCCTAAGTCATGCAAAAAGAGAGAGATGGAAGCCAATGTGTTGCAAACTATGAAATCTACATCTTTCTTGCAACTCTGATAAGCACTTAACTACCATCAGTCATAAATATCCTGAAATCTGAGGCCCTGGAGGGGACAAAATTGCACCATGTTGCCCCCTCATCACACTGCTACAGATTCGTGAGAAGGCTGAGAAAAATATCACTACTTTAGAAGGCTTAGGTCTCTTAAGAGCGAACCCATGTCTGTTAATATGTATCCTTCTAAACAATGAAGACATTTTGCTCCTAGCTAAAAGGAGAGAATAGGGGAAAAGTATCACAAACAAACAAACAGACACTTTCATATTTCTCACAGCATATCTGTGTTTGAGGCAAAGAGGTCTTTATAACAGTTTCTTATCACAGTGTAAATGTTTTTTTTCTTTAAAGCGTTAGCTTTAGCAAGGTACCTTATGGTACCTTGGTTTTTGTTGACAAATGTGATGTGTTTTTTTTCTCTCCTCTGTCAAAGCTGTTTTACATATAATAGTCAAGAAACACAAACATTAGAGTAAATATTTTTTCGAATCCTTTAATTTATAAATACAAAACCACAGGGTGTTTTTGTTGCTTGAGAATTCAAATCTGGGAATGAGTACTGAGAACCCTCCTTTTTGTTGCAGGCATACACCTGCAGAGGGAGAGATAAACACAACACAAACCGGTTAGAACTTTATATTTTATTAGTCCTGCGTTTATTTATAAGCAGAAATAAACAGGTAGATAGTGCAGAACACAAAGAACATTTTATATTCCCAAATCAGCCTGTTCCATTGTCCTATCTGATGTCTCTGATTGATAGCAAGCTGCTATCACAGTTATGACAGATGAAGGTAGGCTGTGATAAATCCAGTATCGGCTCTTTTCCATGTATTTAATTGCTTGGACAAGACAGCCTTTGAAAATAAAAAAAACAAACAGAGCTGGATAAAGTTCAAACTTGGCAGTAATGTCTGGGTAGCACTTCTATTTATGTTTTGGTTTGGTTTGGCTTTGTTAGTGGTAGTTTGTGTTTGTTCATTTGTTCATTTATTTATTTATTAATTGCCTGGGATGACAAATCAAAACACAAATCTAAGTTTGAAAAGTGTTTGTGCCTGCTTCCTTTCATGTTACTCCTCTTCACAGTGCTTGGTGAGGGCTGGTGCAATGCAGCTGAGGACTATGAAGGTCCCTCCCATGAAACCCGGTGTGTGTCACCTCTCTGCTCTTCACCAACACAGCGAACAGGCTAGTGTCATCTGCAGCCACTGAAACTAGCAGCTAAACTGTAAACATCCTCCAGAACACTGCACCACAATCATGAATAAAGCAAAACTAGATGACATGCCATTCCCAAATCCCCATTTGCACCACGTTGCTGATCTCTTTCAAGTTAAGTGCATCTGATTTGGTCTTTGTATTTGACCAAACACCAACAAAGATGTTAAATAGCACTGGTCCCAGTACTTGCCCCTGAGGAACACCACATGTTAGTGATCTCCACCTGGATATTAAGCCATTGATCACAGCTCCCAGTTGCTCTTCCCCTGTCCACTGATGCTGTAAACCCATAGTAGGAAGTCAACAGATTTGTCAGGCATAAATTACCCTTAGCGAAGACATGTTGGCTGTCAGCAATCACCTTCTTATTTTCCATGTGCCTTAAGTATAATTTCCAGGAGGATCTGTCTGGGTTTGAATCATCAGCAGTGCTGTCATGTTTTAGACTGGCTATGTGATATGCTGCTTTCATACTCCAACATCCAAGCTTTGAGTAGCAACTTTTATCACAATTAATAAAATGTGTGTTAAATCTATAGCTTTTATTTTGTTTTCTTTCCCTTACTTGAGAACAAGAGAATGAAGTTGTTATGGTTTTGTGTTATTGTATGCAAATGCCTGTGGCTGAGGAAATTATTAATCCATGTTTAGATACAATATATCTAAGCTTCTCAAAGCATAATAATTATAGCAGTGGTAGCAAAGCTACGTGTTCTTTAGGAAATTACCTTAATATGTTCACAATAAGGTTTTGTTCTATAACAAGTCTTCTCTTTGCAGAAAGTAAATAATCAAATTCTCCTTATGTCATTTCTCTTCATCTGATGGGAGGAAGTAGGTACTTCTTCCTGTGTGCCTTTGGGCACATCAGTGGTAGGGACCAGCTGAAGATCCCAAGAAAACTAGTTCATCAGACTGCAAGGACAAATCTTTTACACTGTAAAGCAAACTGACATTGAAGACAGCAACATCACTTGGATTGCCTATCCTTCCCAGTTACCTAGGTTATACTACTGAGAAGTCATTAAGCATTTCATGAAGATATTTGCTTTTCTGGAGCCCAGTTCTCACTTTTTTCCATTTTTAAAAATGGGGGTTATATTTCCTCTCTACTAGTCAGTGGACTGCCATGACTTCTCAAATATGATGGGCAGTGGCTTAACAACTACATCTGCCAGTTCCCTCTAGGCTCATGGATGTATCTCACTAGGTCTCATGAACTTGTACACCTTCACTTTCCTAAGATGATCTTCTCCTACAAATGCAATCATTTGCATTTCCCAGGTGTGACAGAGCTGAACTAAGAACAACAACTATCAACAGAAGCCTTGAAGGGAAAAACTGAGACTTTGCTATTATTCAGGTTATTTTACAGCCCCATGTCTCCCCAGACCATAGGCAGTAAGTAATTGGTGCCTAAACAACATAATGCATGCACAAGACATGATGAGTAGGAGTAGGCACACACTTATATACTCCCCAGTGAATTTTGACAAAGTCACTGCTGGAAAGGAGTAGCTTGTTTTTTTGACTTGTCAGCTTGCAGAAGTTGAAGCTGCCTATTTTCAAATGTTGCAGAAAGCCTGCTGAGCACTCAGAATTTGGATCCACTTCCTTAACCACAGTGCTTGTCCTTTTACTTGACACTTCAGTACAATTCCTGTAACACAGACTTTGCTCTCTTTATAAAACTGCTGTCTTTTAGAATAAGAAAAACAAATAAAAGAACAAGAGCACATAAAATGTTTGCAATACTCAATAGCACAGAGAAAATTTTGTTTTTTGTAACTATTTTGGGCTGTATTCACAAGAGAAGATTAAGCCCATAATTAAGTTGTTAGCCTGATGCTCAATACTCCCATTTTCTCATTTCCAACAAAATACTTTATATTTTACATCATCTTTCTTGTTCTTCTATTAGTAAAATTATAATATGTCAGTGTCAAAGGACAGTCTTATAAAGATCTGTAAATTTGAGATAATTAGATACTAAAGATACAACAATTATGAGAATTACGTATCTGAGATATATGGTATTATGTGGTCTGATCATGCTAGCATACACATTTTAGTAGATTAATTTATACTTCATCTAATAATTATAAGGAGGACACCACCACCAATATACACAAACACATTATGTAATATAGACATAATATCTGGTGTGCATATACAAAGGAAAGAAAATAAAATATTATAAAAATTCTACTATTAACACTAAAAAGTATAATGTGGGAATTAATAAGAGGGAATTCTTGGGGAGAAAAAGAAGAATAAAGGAAGGATGGAAGGAAGGAAGGAAGGAAGGAAATAGGGAGGAAGGGAGGGAGGGAAGGAGGGAGGGAGAGAGGGAGGAAGAAAAGGAAGACTGTCCACTTTTCTAATTATGCATGTTTTACCATTTAATCAAGAGACTCTCACACTAGAAAAAGACAGTAATAAGCCATAGTGAAAAGAGCTTATTTAAAAGTATAGAAATTGTCAAAAAGTATGGCATATTAGCCTAAGGTCAACTAAATCATTGAAAGCTATTTTTAGCACATAAAGAAATAATTTGGAATAGGAAAATTGTATTGCCTAATTTTACCCTTCCATTTTTCTAGCAGATATATAAACTCTCATAATACACTGACAAATAAGACACATTAATCAGCAGGTACGTGTGCATGACACATGAGATGTATTTACTGTACCTTGCTCTGTTTGTTCAATGGCTTCATAAAGAACTCTAAACTCTATGAATGATAATTATGTGGATGGGAAATAATATGTCAATACATGCAAAATATCATGATGAAAAACAAACTCGACTCAAGAGTAATATCTTTAAAAACCTCTTCTTCTTCTCACTACGCCTTTGCAGGGCAAATCATTGTTACCAGCCACATTTCCACCTGTGATTTGTTGTATTGCCTCAGACCTTGTCCAGCTAGAAAGGTTCTTCAGTCAACTCTCAGACATAGCCATCTGCTCTTTGAACATCGGCGGCCTTCTCTTCACCACTCAAGAGGTGCTGGCATTTTCACTTCTCTTCCTCTAATTTTGCCCTTCTTATCATGCTTAACCAAAGGACCATCCCTTCTTGTTGCACATGGTCAGTCTGACCTTCTCTTCCTAAGGAAACAAAGCATAAACTGAGACCAGAGAAGAAAACAGAACCTATTTGTCACATAGTATATTAGTATATTAGTAGCTTATTAGTAGCATAGTATATTAGTAACTGAACACAAAACTGGCCTTGTGATCACACTTCACTCCAAGCTGATTTACCATGGCAGGTATTAGGCAGGATGGAGGAGAGCATATGGTGATGTCATTATGGATGTGAGCATGAATCACAGATTAAAAGGTGAACTAAGTGCCTTACACTTTTTATGAGATGCAAGAAGGAAAGGGAGTGAAAACAATGGCTTCATGAAATGAACTTATGAACACATTGGTGTGCAGAAAACACTTTACTTACCATGTTTCAGGACTAGTACGTGCTGAAACACATAACAGCTTCATCAAATATTGGAAGCCGATGATCAGACTTACTGAATTCATTGGGCCCAGGATTTCACAATTGCCACTTCCCAAAAGAATGAAATATAAAATAAATAAAATAAATACACTGTTTCTTGCTAATGAATAAATGAAATGGGATGAAAACCTGAAGGAAGGAAGGAAAGGAAAGGAAAGGAAAGGAAAGGAAAGGAAAGGAAAGGAAAGGAAAGGAAAGGAAAGGAAAGGAAAGGAAAGGAAAGGAAAGGAAAGGAAAGGAAAGGAAAGGAAAGGAAAGGAAAGGAAAGGAAAGGAAAGGAAAGGAAAGGAAAGGAAAGGAAAGGAAAGGAAAGGAAAGGAAAGGAAAGGAAAGGAAAGGAGAAAGGAGAAAGGAGAAAGGAGAAAGGAGAAAGGAGAAAGGAGAAAGGAGAAAGGAGAAAGGAGAAAGGAGAAAGGAGAAAGGAGAAAGGAGAAAGAAAGGAGAAAGGAGAAAAAAAAAAGAAAAGAAATTTTTTTAGAGAGGAACATAAGGTGTTAAGATGCAACAAAACAAAAACAAAAACAAACAAACAAAAAACATACTTTGTTAGCATGTAAATTACATTAACAGACAGGGATCTCATTCACATTTGTTGTACATGCATTTCAACACTGCTTCCTTTGTTTGAGCATTTCAGACACAGGTTCAAGCTGTCCAGGGCACTCAGTGACTGATGCTACCCTCTCAGGTGTAGTTCAACAGTTGCCGCTTGCTACTGAAAGCCCCAGGAGTACCAGAGTGTGAGTACTAGATACTCAGGGGTACTAGTTGTTTTCAGTCATCTCTGCCTCCTGTTTTGTATATATGGCTAGACCTGGTGATTGACATATATGTCCCACACTGTATAGAAACGATGAGAAGGCAGAGAAGATGTTGTGCCTTCAGACTGATGTGACACATTGTAGATAAATGCAAGGTAGAACTACCAGCATCTTGAAATAAATTCATGGGATTAAAAAAAGGAATAGATATGATGAGACAACATTTCTGTCAAGAAAGTTCACAGAAAATGAACAGGCTTTTCCATGTAAGTAAACACTGGAGGCTTCAGGAATTATGACCAAGAAGAAGCTTTATCAGCATGGTGGACTCTTGCATCCAACATGTGAAAAAGTTTGACCAAAGACGAATCTAGGATGTTCTGGAAGCTGGGCTATCAAGCTGTTATAAATTCTAATATTTCCCTATTAGAAAGGCAAAGCATAACCTCAGCTTGCTGCTGAAACATTTATTTATTTCTGATTTAGAGGGCTCTACACAGCAAGAACACTAATAATCCTTTCATATTACAATTTTTAAGGTGAATATTCACTTACGTGAGTTATTCACTGTCTGTCATGCTTCTGAAATACAGGAGAGTGAGGTGCTCAAGTGTCAGAGACTAATGTCAATAAATACTCTGTGAAGCATCCCAGAACTTAGTACCTTTATCCAAACATACCTAATCTGGTTTGAAAGCTTAAGAAACTTCCATGTGAGACCTAAGATGTTATCAAAATCAATTTTTTTTTTTCCCCTTTATTCAGCTTTCTGGGATATCTGGAGCTGCCGTGTGACCCGGCAAGCAGCCTCCTCTCTGCCGAGGGGTGACACCAGTGTTTTCCCGCTGAGCTTTTCTCTGCACCTTGCCAGTGCCATATGAAGAGAAGAGAGATTCTTCTGCCACTTTGCTGCAGCTCCCCAGATACAGTGGGAGATTCTGCTCAGCCTTCATGGAAGATCTGAACTCCATAATCAGGCAGTTAATGAGCCCAGCACTTTGCATGTCCATGTATTTGTTTTCCTCTTTAATTATCTTATGCGTAGATACTATCCAGAAGTCAATCCTAAGCATTTGGGAAGGGAGAAAGGTGAGGACTGGCAGTTTGGGGAAAATACAATTTATTTTTATTTCTACTTTTAATTGCTCATTTTGCTATATGAGTAGCTGTTTCTTAGGCTGAATGAGGAATTTTTACAGTATTTTTGCATGGTTCTGCATAATATTTCATGTTAAAATCTGAGATGCTGAGGTATAAAATGTCTATGTACATGCACACAATATATATGTTCAAGTCAAGTTTACATTACAGATATAATTCTGCATATTAATTATTATTATGATTAAAATTACTGGACTGACTTAATCAAAAGATTCTTATATTCGATCATATCTTATAAAAGGTAAAAACAACTGTTTTAAAAAAGAAAAAAAAACAACAACAATTTCAGCTGTTTCGCAACACCTTTGATTTTTATTATCAATGTATTTCTGTTAGAAGTTTGAGTACAGCATTTTTGATAAGCAAGTATCATCATATTCTTTTCAATCAAGGCACCTGAATCATTCTTGAGTTCTGAAAATGCCAGACAATATCTTGTTCAATGCCTTAATCTTAACTAAACAGAAGCAAATGTATGCTCCCTGAGCATCTGAAATTATATTTCTAATCAGTATATACTTCATCTTCCGTAGGCTCATTCCTCTTCAATTATTTTCCAAGCTACTCACAACAAATAAGGTGTTTTCTGCATGGTTTCTCAGTAAGCAGCAACTATCTCCTTAATTTAAAGTTTCTGAGACACAATCAGTTTTCTGAGCTCTCTTGTTGTAAAAAGAGAAAAAAATAAATAAAAAATAAAAACTGATGTAACAAAGCAGGGAAAAAATATAGAAAAGGATTGGCATCTTTCAAGAAGAGCTATTCCATAGACCACAGCACAAACCAGCAGTCTTCATAGTGCTACACGTTACAGAGAAAAAGAACTGAAAAAAAAATCCTGGCAGTCAATACATATTGGAGGTTGGGTGCAAAATAATTAGTTGTCCTCATGGGCTGCTGCATGGAGAAGTCACTGAAGGCAAATGGCTGTGACCCACTGCTAAAGACCCTGTTCTGTTCACTGGTTGTGTTTGCACACTACTGTACTGTCCTGGTTTCAGTTAGCACAGAATTAATTTTCTTCCTAGTAGCTGGTGGAATGCTGTGTTTTGGCTTAGGATGAGAAGAGTGCTGATAACACCCCGATGCTTTAATTGTTGCAGAGCAGTGCTTATACTAAGCCAAGGACATCTCAGCCTTTTGCTCTGTCCTGCCAACGGGCAGGCTGGGGGTGCAGTAAGAGCTGGGAGGGGACAGACCCAGGACAGGTGACCCAAACTAGCCAAAGGGGTATTCCATACCATCTGACGTCATGCTAAACAATATATAGGGGTGGCTAGCTGGGGGGAGGGGGCCGGACTGCTCGGGGTTAGGCTGGGCATCGGTCAGCGGGTGGTGAGCAATTGCATTGTGCATCACTTGTTTGTACATACTATTACTTTCGTATTATCACCATTGTATCATTATTATTATTATTGTTATTATTATTTTTGTTATTATTATTTTCCTGTCTTATTAAACTGTCTTTATCTCAACTCACGGGCTTCACTCTCCATTTCTCTCCCCCGTCCCAGAGAGGGAGGGGGGAGGGTGAGCGAACGGCTGCGTGGTGTTTAGCTGCCGGCCGGGTTAAACCACGACATGTACCTAAAAGAATTGAAAGCAATCACTGCAGACTCGTTTCTGAAATGAACATTCATGCATGAAAAGTAGATGTTGAGCAAAAGTGGATGCTTATATGTTATGAATACAGAACTGAATACAGAAGTGCTATAAATAGCACTTCTAAGTCAGGGGAAGTGATATCTACCTATGGTCATAAAAGTGGGAATTGTCTGAGTCTCAAGGAAAGACAGTATATCTTAACTGTTAGACCCATTCTTTGGCTTGACTTATTTTTTACATTCCCAGAATATGACACAAGAAACTGATGTAAAATGCTCTGCTTCTGTAAGAGCTTTGCTCTTTAATTGCCTGACAACATCCCCTGCCTTGCCTGAATGGGTAAGTCACAATCAAGAATGTGTGTCAATAAAATACATCCTCTATTATATATGTTGATACTATATTTTTCTTTAAAGGTATTTTGGTTCTTGTAGTATTACCTTCACTCTGCCATCCTTACCCTGAGCAGGCAGAAGAAGAGCATGCTGATGCCAGGGAGGTTTGTAGCTCTGGTTCCATGTATGTGGAGTTGTCCCTTGCCAAGTGTTCTATCAGATGGGCAGTGCGAATGTTGTCATAGACTCCAGTTTTCAGAGAACATTGTCAGAGAGTCCAATCAGCCTCTTTTAACTGTGGACAGTTCCCCAGGGGTCTTACTGCTATCAAAATTTTTGCAAAAATAACCACATTTTTTTTTCTGTCTTTTGGGTTTAAACACCTAACCAGTGCATTGTAGTGCTCTAAATCTTGCTCGCTGATTATGCTAGTAGTTTTGATGGTATTTCAGTACCCAGCTGGGTTTGATATTTAATTACTGAACAATCCCTTTGATATTGTTAAGCTACTTGCAAAGTATCCAATTATAACTGGAAAAAAATGGCCTGTAGACTTTTCTTTTCTCATGTTTTCTACACCAGTAAATTCCACAGAGTAAATAAATTTCATCTCTGTTTGTTTTTAATAACAGATCATTTTGTTTTTCATTGCATTAATAACATTTATTTATTTTTTTTTTCAGATGGAGTTCCTGCCATTTCAGCAAAATAGTTAAGCTTACAGATGACATTTAGCATGTGCTTAAGACCCAAGGGTTTCCACTGAATTTCATATTATGCTTAAAATCAAAGATTTATGTGAATATGAATGGAGTGCTGAAATACAGGCTGATTAAAGGTCATGCTTCCTTTAATTAGATGCAGATTGACTGAAAATCAGCTAGCAGAGTGTATTTTAGAATGGTGTCTCCATTTGTGGAAATCATTCTTTGAAGAGATGCATGTAGACCTACGTGTGCACACACAGACCCAGAAACATCAGCACTTATACATACACATAAACATAGTTAGATTAATTTTCTAGTCTATGATATACTTATTTATTTATTTATTTACCATTCCTGTGGCTGTTTTGACAAGAAGCTTGAATCAAAGAGCCATGCTAGCTTGGAATAGTGCAGTAGCAGAAATCCATAGGCATGCTATCCACTATTTCTTCTAATTTTTCAGAGTCTTGCTAAGGAAATAGAGCAATTTCTATTTCCTAACATAGAATATCATCCTAACTACTGGGACTTGTTTAGGGCCAGGAATAAACAAAATAAACCTTACCTATTCAAAAAAGCTATTCAAAAAAGCTATTCAATTTGTCTGCCTTCACCCCCCACTCTCCCCACCATTCACCCCCCCCTCATTTCTCCCCCCCCCCATTTAATTTTTTTTCTCACTTGTCTCCCATCTGTGATTGGATTATTTTCCAACATGTAAAAAAGTGTCTGTTTCAGAAATCTATGGCCAAACAGGCCATATCAAAGTGAAGAATCAAATCAGGACTAAATAAGGGAGATTCAATCTGAACTGATTTACCTCAATCAATAACGTTGAACAAGACATAAGGAACTTTGTCAGGAATACTGTATATCAGCAGCATTTCTCATGGAAATTTTCTGCCTAGAACTGTTACAGGCAATTTCATTGTCCACACAACAGATTTTGCTCATTTCTTTCAGCTTTCCAATAAGGAAAGCAGGTGCCCAGCAAGGTTATTTCTGAATCAGAAATAAGAATGACACAGAATACCATTATATTACAACAGAACATGATATTTGGATTAACCTAGCATATAAAAATAAATATATTTGTCTGCAACAGTCTTTTTATTTTACCCTTCAACCTCAGCTCTGATGAGTACAGGTAGTCAGAAACATGAACAAAATAAAATTATGGGGAAAGAAATGAAAACCAAACTAAACTGAAGACTAGTTTTTGAAAGAGTACCTGCAAATTTTATGTGTAATATTGACTATCAAAGTCTTCTCTGATATCCTTCTGAAGGATAACTGTCCTTTACTTATAGGGCTATGCCCCAAACAATGATGTAGATAGCTTTTTTGTCATTTGTCTAGTCTTCATGCTTTTTAAAAATACTGCTTCAATAATAGTGTGATGTTGAAGTCTTAGGTTTTCCCACTTTAGGGGGTTTGGTGTTTGGTGGACCAGAAAGTTGGATTTCTTCCCTTATTTCAAGATGACTTAACTTCTTATTGCTCCCAGGTGAACCATATCTATTTTGGCAGCTTTTGTACTCCTCTTATTCATGGTATATTTCAATTAAAATGCAGGGCACTGCTGACCTGCATGGCACAGCCTCATCTGCTTTTCTCTGAGGTTGAACAGAAACGTGGCATGTCATGTCAGAAAAAGCTTCCTCGCGCAAACAGAAAAGGAAGTAAATAAATAAAGCAATATTAGGAAAGACTTTCTGAGTGTCTTAAACATGGAGGAGCGGACTTGTTGGTGGTCCATGGGGGTAGTTCTGGCTGTTTTGAAGTATTAAATAAAGCAGATACATACAGTGAATTGAGAAAAAGCCAGGCTGCTTCTTACAGGCATGGCTAATTACAAGGAGAGAACAATCACAAAAGATCACTACTAATTCATGCTGAGATTTTCAGTGACTTCACAGAGGTAGGTACACAGACTATCTTGAACAACTCTGGAAACAGAGTGCCTTACCAGCACAACCCTCCATAAGGTTGTAATAGCATCTAGCATATTTGTAGCGATCTCCTCAGATATTAAAAGATTGTTCTTGAGCTTGATGAAGAAAAGCCAACGCAAATCAAGGGAAAATAAGGGAGAGAGCAGTGCTATCTCACAGCTTTCAAAGGAAATTTAAGATAGCCTAACTTTTATTTTGCAGGTGGAACTAAAGCATCAGTAATACATGTATTATGTTAATTGCTATCAGGGTTAAAATGATGTTGTCATCATAAATATATCTGGAGGCTGAGGAAAAAAGCACAAAAACCTGTCATGGAACAGTCTGAACTAATTTTGTGTCAGAAATTTCTGACCACCTTCTTTTTGCACACACAGAGGGGATGCTATTTTCCTATTCTGTGGGGTAGATAATGCTGTTCTTCAGTCACAGAGCATTCAATGCTCTTACCAGAAACTCTGTAAATTTTAACATCTCTGTAGGATTTTCTCATTTTTTGTTATCCTACTGTGCTCTTTCCCAGGGCATAGTACAGATTCAGCAATCATTTCATGGATCATGCTAACCACAGGAAAGAACTGCAAGATATTTAAATCCCAATAACTTCCCAGTAAATTACTTTATAATGGGTAGTTCCACATGACTTCTATCTTTTTAGCAGCAGCTTTTCCCATTAAGTCAAATGGAATTTTGTTTCTGGAGTGATCTGTCTGGTTTCTTGGTTCTTTTCTTTATGAATGAGTTCACGAATAACTTGAAATATAAAATCTTATAGTATAGACAACATTTACAATTTCTCTCTCTCTCTTTTTTTTTTTTAATGATAACAAGAATTGGAAAGTCAAGACTCAGAAAGTAATCTTTTGATGAACTATTAATGGATCCTTCAGCTACACTGCATAAAAAGCTCTGTTGGTGGCACATAAATAAACTGAGTGGCTCTTTAATATTCGTTTACAGTCTGTGAGCCTGGGTATCCAGGTAAAAGGATTAATGAAAAAAAGAGCAAAAAGAAACAAAAACAATTAACATGGAAGGAAGTGAGTAGTGCCATGAAAGTTGTTTTGTAGGCATATTCGTTCTGTGCTCCTCTTGGACATGTTCATATACATAAATACATTTTGTTTCTCACAAATTTAATCAAAATCTTGGAGTAGGAAAATGCTCAAACTTGCAGATTGGCTTATATTAAAAATAGTTTGCCTCTGGAAAGTTTGTTCCTGCAGACTCTTTTCCTCCCCAAAAGTTATAAAACCTTTTAAAATTTATATTAGAGGATATAGAGGCTTGAATGGTGCATCACAAGTGTGTAATGCAATTTCTTCTGAAAGTCACTGCCTCCTCCAACCTCCAGCTATCCAAAGAAATTTTAGGTCCAACAAGATAAAGGGATGCACAAAAAGCTATCCAAGGTTGCACAGCCTTTTTTGAAGTTGATTTCTTTTCAGATTTTCTTAAAATACTCTGCAGCCATGAGAACAAAGTGACATTGATGGTCTGTATAAGAAAGATTTGAAATGACCATGAGTATTGGCAAATAAGAGTATTTTTAATTCTTGTCCAGTGATTTATTTTTACAGTACAGACTGCTCCACCAAAACTACAGAGTTGGCACTTATGAAGATATTTTAGGTATTCAATGCCATCAGCCTGTGAAAGTACAATAAATTTATCATTTTTTTCATATAATCGTTTTTCGTCATGCTCTCCCATGCATGTTATAACCTTCTTGTACTCACCTGCATATTCCCTTCCTTACCCAGGTTTCTCATCTTTCTTAAAAGTCCACTTTTGCTGAGATCTGTATAGTGAATCAAGATGATTTATTCTCTCCTCTGACCACTTCCCGGTCTCACTAAAATATTTAAAACTGAAGTAGAGAGATGATCCCTTTTAGCTGAAAATACTTTATGGATGCATGAGGTTGTAAATAATAGCCTTGGATAAAGTATCCTTGTTTAAATGAAAAGAGGGAAGTTTAAAATTACATTCCCACAAGAACAGACCCACAGAAATTTTGTCTTATGTGTTGAAATTCCCACTGGAAAAAATGGAATTTTCATGGTTAGAGCTTTTCTTCCATTTCCACCTCTCTATTTTCTCTATTGTCATAAAGCAGCAAAAATCAGCATTCAGATAGGGAAAATGAAAATTGCTGAGTCTGATTTTTGGACCTCTTCCAAAATGCAAGTGAGAACTATTATTATTATTATTAATTATAATTATTATCCATACAATTGAATAACTGTGATTAGTGAAAACAAATCTTCATCCAGCTATTTGCAGCTTCTAATAGCAGCTTAGTAACAATACCTAGTATTTTTTAATTGCTGCAGGGTGAAGGGAAAAGAAAGATCTGTATGTGCCTGATCGAATGTCTACAGAAAGTTGCCTCTCATACTAAGACTGAAGTACAACAGTGCATTAGAACATCTGTATCTTTCATTTACACCCTCTTAGCTATTTCTCAGTGTTTTAAAATGTTTTATGTTTCATATGCTCAAGTATCAAGAATGAAATCATTGTGCAAACATGAATGAAAATATGTGCATTGTTACAATTGCTAGATTTTTTTTTGTGTGTGTGCTCTGTTATGTCTGTGCTCAGGAAATGCATGTGCTGACCTTTTCAACCATTTATTGTGCGGTGTCCTACATATCCGTGAGTAGCACCTTTTGGGAAAAGGAGGAAAAGTGTCTTTTTTCATACTTTTAGTGTGTAGGAGAAAAAGTACATGGGCTTTGAACAAACAGTGTTCAGGTTAAATATAAGAATTCTGTATATGATAACATATAGAGTACTGTAATTACCTTTGAAAGGTAAGGACAAGGAAGCAGCACTGCAGTTCACTGTCCGCAATACTTGCAGAGTTGATATAACAGTTCTTTATGAGTAAGGTAAACCTTATGTCTGCAATGAAATATGCAGTTATGGTAGATGCAGCCAGAGCACAGATTAAATGACCTCTTGAGATCCTGCTCAGCTCTAAAACTCAATGAAAGAATGACAGCAAGAATTTGCAGATGAAATCAGCTACCTAACTATACAAAATTCCCATGATGTCCATCTCCCATGCCCAGCTTTTAATAATATATGCTGTTTGCTGACATTTTTAATGGTGGGATGGAGACCACAGAGTCACCCACTGTTCCAGTAAAGCTTCAATAGTTTTACTGTAGCTCTCGGTAAAAGGGAAGAAAAATCTGCCATTTTCTTTGTTTTAGTATTGTCCAATATTTCATTGTCCATTTAGCTTTTACTGGTAATGTCCATCAATATCCAGAAACATCCATTAAAATTGAAAAACACTGTTCTTACTCATCCATAAAATGTATTAAATAGAATATATTGGCTTGAGAAATCTATATTCACACACTTTGAGTGACTGATTTTCATTTTTGCAACAGGCTTTTTTTTTTTTTTTTTCAACTGATACTTTGATTTCCCTTCTCAGTATGCAACTTCCAAAAAGAACCAATAGTTTCTTCATGAATAAGGGAAAGAGACATTTGTTTCAGTCCCTTCCTGAATGATAGAAGAATGTCACTTCTCACGGTCATCTAGATATAAAATAATGAATTATTTTTCATTTGTAAACTTGAGAAAGGATCAGTCCCTGTTTCCACTTACTCCTTATCCCCAATAAACGCTACTCAGAAAGAATCAACATAAAAAGAACTGACAGAATTTGATTGCAAAATGGTCTTATGAAGAGAGTACATTTTCTTTTAAGCACAGTTACAATGCAAATGAAATACTTCTATGTGGCTGAAGGCTAAGATTGCTGTGGATGGAATTTTGCCCAGTTCTTCAGTATGGTTTCTTCTTTTTTTTTCCCTCTCTTCCATCCAAATACCGCACCTGCTCCTGACAGCAATGTTGGTAACAGTGTTGAAACTCAGTATCCCCAAACTTCAAAATTAGTCTTTCCTGGTGCTGCAAAGGCTGACCCTAAGGTTTCATACCATCTTTGTTTCAGAATGGCTGCAAACAGGCAGATGCAGTCACCACTGTTCATCATCCAAGTGCTTGGAAAAAAATAAAAAGGCAAGATTGTCTTTCAAACAGGTCAGAGGAGTCACCTAAAGATGCAAAGATTAGAAAAATGTCTCTGAAGGATAGCTATAAGGGTGATGATAAATGTATTTATATTGTTTTAACATAATATAATCAATATAACATAGTACAGTATAAATATTTCATATAATAGATTGTACATGAATTACAAAAAATTTGCCACTTCACAGTCAAACACCAATTTAACATCAGTGTGAACAAGCCTATTCAGTCAAGCATCAAATAGATGAGCATGTAGCTGGTTGCCTGCAACTGATAAGGGAAAAGAGAAAAAGCTGTGTAGCTCAGCTGGATGTGGTGAAATGACATAGCTGAGATGGAGATGGTGAGCGATGGGTGGGATGGAGAAGAGAGAGAAGTACAGAGTCTCCTAGAAAAGGGATGGCTATTACATAGGAGATAGTGGCACTGGAGAAGCCAGTCATATACATGTATATCAAAAGGAATGGATTCAAAGACCAAAATGTGACTGCTGGATATGGGCTGGAAATACAGGTGTCACTCCACCCAGGAGCTCCTCAAAGCAAAGTCCTCTTTCGCGTGGGATAGGGGATTCACACCATACATTGTGGGGTCAGGTGCCCTCTATGTATTTTTGGGATCATTGAGCAGGCTGACAAGCCAGAGGCATCACTGGAGGCAATTTTTCCTTTTATTATTCATTTTTATTTATTTATTCGTGGAGGTAAGGAGGGGCAAGAAGCAGATCAGATGAGCAGATGAAGATAGGAGTCAAGAAACACCTGACAGTCATGTATTTCTAACCAGGTTCCTCCCCTTATCATTTGACACATGAAGGTAATGTTCATATTTGTAACTTCCCATACAAATAACACAGGGGTACAGGGGCTATGGCTTGGCTTCCCACAGAGAAGAGAGACTTCCAGCTCTCTTGGCAGAGACATAGCAGACACAGAATAGACTCAAAGACACGCAGGTAAAGGCTCCACCAAGGCAAAATTCAAGGCAGAGCAACATTGTCCGCATCACAAAACAAACAGAGAACAAAGCTGTTCGTCCCCCGCTCCGATGCAATGGCATAAGGAATCCTGGATAAATCATCTGTCACTGCTGACTGGCAAGATAATGGCCTCATGTTAGTAAAGGAAGTGACATAAATGATGTGTTGTGAAGCAATAACACAAAGTTGTTTAACAGGAATATGAAAAGTAGCACAAACGTCTGGGGGAAAAAAAATAAAAAGAAAAAAAATTAGTATGACAGCTAACTAAATGTTAGTACATTGATACTACTAGGAGACAAACCGTTTTTCCAGACAGTTGAAAGCAGTTTGATCATTTTAAAATCTCTAGGCCTAATCAATGTAGGAGTGTCTACTAGCTTTGCCTGTCTACATTTTTCTGAGCAGGCTTAGCCCGTGGTCTGGCCAGGTGTCTGCACCAAGTCACCAAAACAAACTGGGCTAAACATGTGGAGCAGCCTCTGCTCTTGGGGACATGGTTTGTTTTACTTGCTGTATGTTTTTTGTGTGAATAAAGCAAACAAACCTAGCAGCAGATCTGGGGGAGTATTCATCGAGAAAATCTATGTTTTACCTTTAGTGGCATTCTTCAGCTGCTTTGACATGTGTATCTCAAGACAATATGGGTGACCAAAGATGCCTGTGTTCAAACATTTGCAGTAATATTTGGCTTACTTTATCCTCAGGAAGGCTTACGGGATAAGGTCTTTGGATAATCTGTTTCATTTCATATGGGAAGAGAAAAGAAGGAATAATGATGGAGCAGAAAAGCACAAGACAGAAATTGTGATCTATTTGATAGTTACCAAAATTTTCAGTGAAATAATAGTTTGAATTGCTTATTGGGAAAGGAATTGCTATTCTACTGAAACATTTTATTTAAATTATTGTGTGTTCCCAAAGTTAATTTTCACTAATTCTTTTGCATTTCCATTGCAATTTTGTTCAAGTCTTGCTTTTCTCAAAAGACAAATCTTTCCTTACCACACAGCTGGTGCCTAGCAGTAAGTTCCCTTCAGCTCTACAGAGATTTCTGTTTTGTGTAGTTTTAGGGAAGGAATGCGAATACTAACTGCAAGTAGAAGGGATGCCAATACTCCCCTTGCTACCTGAATCACAGCAAGCAAAACTGGCCATTCTGATTAAAAGCCAGTTCAACTACATTTTCAAAGCAGTTCAATGACTTCTAACATGTGGTAAATGAACAATTCAGATACCCCTGGGTAAAGGGGTCCCTAAGAAAGAAATGACTGCAACAAATTACATTATGTTTATTACCTGTGCATGCTAGCTTTGACAATAGTCCTCCAAACATAATGCTTGTAGGTGAGAGATGAGTGAATTATATAAAGCATTACACATTTCTACATGGGAAAGTGAAGGTAACATTGCAGCAACCATAAGCCTTGCAACCCTTTCGTAAATATCAAAGGAAAGAAAACAAAAGCAATGAAAACACCAGCTCAGGACCTTGTATCAACTACCAGCCAACAAACTCCAAGAGGACCCTAAACATGCACAAATATCACGATTTCTATGATGTGCCAGAGCTCTTGCCATTCTGTACCCATTTCTATTGTCATAGCTTAAAGTTTGTGCAGATATACTTAGCCTGTGGCTCTGCAAACACATCCAGGTAGCACCAGGATTAGTATAGTGCCCCAGAATTAATTCTCCTCTGTACTGGGTTTATGCGGCAAGGTTTTGGTAGCTGGGGGCTGCAGGGCTGGCCTCTAAGAATCCATAAACTGCCCTGGATTAGGTAAGGGCCAGTTTCAGCTGGCTCCAAAGGGGCCCACAGCTGGCCACGGATGAGCCACTGAGCGTTTGTGTGTCTGGAAGAGCAGACTTAAGAAAAGATTAAACAAATAAACAAAAACCTTACTGTGCCACAGCAGCTGGAAGAATAAAGAGTGAGGATCAGCCCTTCAGCCCCCAAGGTGAGTGCAGCAGGAGGTGCTCCAGGCAGGCAGCAGCAGTTCCCCTGTGGCTTGTGGAGAGGCCCCTGGTGGCGCAGGCTGTCCCCCTGCAGCCCATGGGTCCCACATGGAGCAGATCTCCACGCTGCAGCCCCCCATGGGTGGAGGAGCCCCCGGTGGAGCAGGTGGATGTGGCATGGAGGAGGCTACGGCCCATGGAGAGCCCCCGCAGGAGCAGGCCCCGGGCCGGAGCTGCAGCCCGTGGAGAGGAGCCCACGCAGGAGCAGGGGGTCTGGGGGGAGCTGCCGCCCACCCATGGGGGCCCCGTGCTGGAGCAGTTTGCTCCTCCTGGGGGATGGATGGATGGACCCCACGGGACGGAGCCGTGTGGGAGCAGTTCCTGAAGAGCTGCTGCCTGTGGGCAGCCCCCGCAGGCTCAGTTTGGGAAGGACGGCATCCCGTGGGAGAGACCCCATGGGGAGCAGGGGCAGAGAGGGACTGTAAAGGAGCAGCGGAGATGAAGTGCTAGGGACTGACTGCAGCCTGCATTCCCCCTTTCCCCTGCACCTCTCAGGAGGAGGAGGTGGAAGACGTTGGCTGGGGGGGAAGGTTTTTTTTTATTTATTTTATTTTGTTTGTCACTGCTCTACCTTGTTAGTAATAGGTAATAAATGTTATTAGTCTCTCTATGATGAGTCTGTTTTGCCTATGACAATAATTGTTGAATGATCTCCCTGTCCTTATCTCAACACTTGAGCCCTTTTCATTGTATTTTCTCCCCCTTTCCTTTTGAAGAGAGGGAGTGAGAGAGCAGTTGCAGTGGAGCTCAGCTGCCCAACGAGGTAAAACCACGACATCCTCATTCTAGAGGTTATAATAAAGAGATCTATCTGACTTCGTGACTGTACAGAGCACTGTCTCCTGGGCAAGCACTGAGAAAAGAATGATGCCACATCACCTTGGGTGCACAGCACAAAAGCACTGTGTTCTGCTCAAGCAAAACATGGGCTAAAATTGTGTCATGTCTCACAGTTAAAGGATGCAAAGTGGAGGAAGAAAGCTTCTCGATTCTTCCCCTCTGCTGAAGGCATACCCCAAGTAAAGTACCAGGCCAAAAAAGGAGTAGGTATTACTGAAGAGTCCACTGATAATTCCAAGTTCCTTGAGACAGCAATTCACTTTGCAGTCTTCCAGCATGATCCATTCCACAATCAGCTGCTTGTGCTGCAGTGTTGTTCTGCCTTTTAACACATCCCCATGGATTTCTGTAGGCCTTAGAACAGCTTCCTTATCTTTTCTAGAGACATGCAACTTCAAAAAATGAGAAAATGAAAGAGTGATGGTTTTATGGTGTTTTCAGCCTCGATTTCAGTTCAGTAACTGTCACAAAAATAACTCCCGAAAAATGATTGTGTGTGACAGCTTCCATATTTGTTCTACTTCAGTGTTCTTTCATATCTAATTTGCTCAATTTAGAAGCTAGAAGATGCATTTTCCTGCTGCCAGACAGCAAGCTCAGCCAGGGACCTATCTTTTAAATTCTTTAAGGTTGGGAGCTTGAGAAGGATTTTAAATGGTAGAAGAGGCAAAATGTGTGTGGTTCATCAGATATACATTAGTTCTGAAGAGTACTTTTTGGTGTGCTAGATGTGGGGTTAAAGTGGACTAAGTCATGGAGAGCCTACAAGTTGGTATTTCCTTATGAAGAGGCTGCCTTGTGTTTCAAAAGCTTAAAAGCATAAGCAAGGTAGCCTAAAAAATCAGTAATAAACCAAGAAAAGAAGCAGAGACTCTTAAAGAGTGCATTTTGGCCTTCATGTGCAGCAAATATGAGATCACTTTTGTGTGCTTATATTCTTTGCAAAATGTCCTCTCACGGCGGTCCAACACGCTTCAGGCCTGTAAATTATTAATGTACCTTGTATCTCATTAGCTGTATATTATGGAAATTTACCTAAGCTGCTACCTCTAGTTTCATTAAAATAGCAAATGGTTGAAAGAGGGGGAGAAACTTTATTGTGTGTTTGCAATTAAATTGGTTTTGTAAGAATGGTAGGAGCTTGCAGCTCTACCATTTCATCGGCTGTAATTTAAAAGATCCATATGATGTGCAGATTAATGAATAATTCATGCTTCATTTATTAGCCTGGTAACCTTACAGTTGGCCTCATAAAAATGAGGATAATACTTTTTTCTTCTTTTATGAGGCACTGGAGAACTGTGGCTGTGTATGCATGTGCACGCTCCTGTGCTTGTGTGTAGTTGTGTCTCTGTGTATACTTGGACTCAGTGAGTTGGACTCGATGATTCATGTGGGTGCCTTCCAACTTGGGATATTATTCTATGTTTGTGTATGAGTATTCAGATTAAAAAACAAGGCTATGCATCTGTTCACGTTCACTGCACTGTATACACACAAAACTGTGTTACGGACAGACCCAGCTCAGCCCCAAACCATCCTGCTCAAAGCACAAAAGCCACCTACTTATGTTTGCACACTGTAGTGTAAATATGGGAACAAATCCAACAAATGCTTTCCTGCAGTGGATGAAAGAGAAATGGAAGATGGATATTGATGAGTCTTTCCGTGGGATGTGTGCCATAAAATTGTTACAATGAAGCAAAATCAGAACTGTAGCTAGAGAAAATTTGCTGAAAGTTCTTTATAAAGATAGTCCTTAGCTGAAATATGAAATACCACTTTGCTCTCATGTACATAGTGGATGACCTGGTCAGTACCTAACTAATATTTTTTTTCTGTCAAAAAGGGCAATCTGTCTAAAGCAAAGCCTCTTGCTGAAATAATTCAATTGCAACAACCTTCCATTTTGGAAGGAAAATGGAAAAAGCTAAATATGATTGAATGGTATGTTTTGATCTGTTTTGTTACACATGACCTTATGAAGTTGGAAAGAATCAGAGGACAAGTTTTCAATATTACTTAAATGAAACATTTTGATAAAACTGATGTGATTTTTTTCCTGCTTCTTTCCTTTTACATGAAATTCCTCAATCACACAACCTCATAGCTATTCCTACCCTTTACAAGTAGATTACAGGTACTGAGCCTGTGTCATAAGTAAGCCTTCATTTTGCTCCATATATGTACATCTAGAAATATTATTCCTAATCTGGTCTGTCCTGGCAGCTATAGAGAGGCAATTGGATACAGTTCCCAAGTTATTGTCCTCCTGCTGACTAACATAAGGGGTTGCAAATTTCTCTCAGTATAGTATGTCGTGAAGACAAAAAGAGAATAATCCAAAAGAGTCACCTAGCT
Organism: Anas platyrhynchos; assembly: GCF_047663525.1. Taxonomy (NCBI): domain Eukaryota; kingdom Metazoa; phylum Chordata; class Aves; order Anseriformes; family Anatidae; genus Anas; species Anas platyrhynchos. The sequence continues at coordinate 74,149,089 of NC_092621.1, read as the reverse complement.
TTGACAGATAAAAAGGGCACTTTCACACCTCCACAAATCAGCACGATCATGCTATATGCTCAGCATTGGAAATACCATTCTTGAATCTCTTCTTGCAAATTAAAGTGTTTATAATGCTGCTTCATTGTTACAATCAGTAAAACGCAGCTGAAAGAAAAATCTTCACTGAAAGGTGTCAAAAATAAATCTCAAGGAAAACATGTAATCCATTATTATTTTAAAGCATATGTCAAAGCCTGCATGTTAAAAAACGATATGATTATTTTACAAGAACAAATGGCCAGCCAGTGTTTGCTTCCAAATGCAGCAATCACAATAATTACTGTACAAAAAAGAATTTTTCTTATGTCAGCAATAATGCCACCACTGATAGCTTTTCTCAGGCAGTGAATCCACCTTATCATCTGTATTTCTTCCCACAGCACATACATTGTGTTCAATGATAGTCTCATTTTGTTGTTTTCTGTACTACTAACTTTAAAAATACATCAAACCATGTTTAGATAAAGTACTGAAAATCCTAAGTTGGACTACTGTGGCAGGAGTGACATTAATGAGTGTTGTGTCCTTACATCTTTATTTTTGGTATAGGAGCAGTCCCCATGGTGCTCTTGTAAAACACATGTTCTGAAAGATGAGATCACCTTTTTAATACCCCTGTCCTCCCTCCTGCAGCCCCTCAGACTTTACATACCTTCCAGTAATTCCTGTTAGATGTGAAAGGAAAAGCTCAAAGCATTAAGCCATTATATGGTTTCATCCAGCTCTGTGGATCTCCATGAGGTGATCCTTTCCCCTTTGGATCACCTCCCATACATTTCCCCCAAACCACACAGTGTTTAACACTGTTTCTTGAAGACTGCTCCTCTTCACCCATGGCAGCCTGAAGCTCCCTCTCTGTCAGTTCTCTGTGTAGCTGAAATCTGTGCAGATAGACACCAATCAATTTTAAGTCAATGAGCTAAAGTACCAATAACAGCTGCAGAAACAAGCTGCTGTTTTTCCATCAGCTCCTTTCTTTAGCTGAAACATAAGCAGTGTTTTACCCTTCCACTAAACCTTTAAATTTATGACCAAGAGCTCCAGAAATACTATCTCAAACAAGACAAACTCTTCTAAGTGACTACAGCATTATGGCAAGGCTCTGCTAAACCTCTCCAGTGGGGGAGAACCAGGTCTTGAAGAAGCTTTTGGGTGGGAACAGGAAGCAGTTCAATGGGGAATACAAAAATGTATCAAAGAACCTACTTCTGATCTAAGGTGAGACACAAGACCCTTCTCCAAGGCCTGTGATGGGATCACCTTCACCATTACCCTGTAACAAGTGATAAGCTTGGACCTGTACTTCAATACAAATTTCTTTCCTCTTTTGCTGTTTGAATGTTTGTTTTGTTGTTGTTGTTGCTGCTGTTGTTGTTCAGTATTTTTTCTTTTTTTGTTGTTTTGTTTTTTAGAAATTAGTTGCATATGAAGGGTTAGCAAATCTTTTAACAAAGCAGAACTGAGTTTACTGTAACATGTAAAGTCAAGCTAACCTCATGTGTGTGCCTCGTGGATGCTACAGCACAGTTTGGAGATAAAATTTTTAGTAACATCATACATGAAAAAATAATGGGGATTGGACAACACAAGAGAAGTACTACATACATGACTAGTCAGTGGTTTTATCTCACAGGGAAATCCTATATATCTAGCATCTGCTTTTATTTGAAGACCCCTTCACCTAGTTTCTAGTTGCCTCTGGCTCTCTGTGTCATCCTGTGTACTCTCATTCTGAAACCTCTGAGCACTAACAAAATCCTAAATGTCTTTAATGTTAAAACCAGTGATGCTGATAGGTGGTCCCCACCCCTACTTTACTAGGCACTGACCCTTTGAATGCTTTTATTAGGAGAACCCCCTTAGCCCAGCTCCATGGTGGGTTTCAAGACTCAATGGCAGATTTTTATTTTGCTGTCCTTTCTGGCAGTTATTGTATTTCTCGCATGGTGTTCTGGGACCTTGTGTGAAGGGCGCTATATAAGTATAGGGATTGGATTGGCTGAGTAATTCTTTTTGACTTCATCAGGCTGTTAATCCTGCATGCCTGTGGTGATAAACCCAGAAAATCCCAGATAATCCTATATAATATTCAGGCAGGGCTGGCAACAGCTATAAATACATATCAAACTGTCAAAAACCATTATCATTTAGACTACTCTGCAGTCCCTTCCAAATTACATTAGAATATCCAGGCTTGACTTCAACTCTCCCCCCAGCCCCTTCTTCCCTCTTAATGACAGGGTTCTGCATGTAGCTTAGCTTGCGAGCATAATAATGCACGTTTACTGCACACCTGCCTTTCTACTACAGCACCACAGCCATCCTCATCCTGCTTCCACGTGACTCACACACAGGGTGAGCACTTGCAGTTCTTTGGATAAGCAAATAATTTTTGCCACTTCCCAAAATGAAAGCATCCCACTGCCACAAGGCTTCTGTTTACTACACAAAACAAATGTTGCTACAACTGCAGTTCCAAAACCACATCTTAAACATATCCCTTCACAGAAAAAAAAAAAAAAAAAAAAAAGCCTTAATAGTATTAATGTATAATTAGTTACATGACGAAATAACAAAAGATGTTTTGTGTTGATTTTTTTTTTTTTTTTCCTTCTATAATTTTTTCTTGGCTAATAGCCAGAGGTAAATAGCAGTTTAGTGGCTGCATTGCTCCACAGCAACCCTGCATTTAATAAAATTATAATCATCACTAGCCTGTGAATCTTTCAGACAGAAAAAAGCCTTACCCATGCTCTAAATTGCACTTCTGTCCTTTTAATTCCTCCTTATAAGGGGAAAATCATCATCTGCCTTGTACAAAATACAAGAAAATATGTACCATACTTCCCTGGTTAATTATACAAGTATAAACTGTGAATATCTCTACTTGGGTCAGTGGAGTGATCCAATAATAAAATGGGAGTGTGTAGAAACCAGACTCTGAAAAGGGGTTACACATTTTTCTCAGAAATATAAAAGTAGTGTGCAATGCACATGTTTTCTGTGACAATTTCTCACTCGATTAGCTATCCAGAGTCTTGGGCAGGTAATTACCAAGGCTGATGAGAGAGAAGCTGCAACTGAAACATTATACACCAGCAATTCTTGACAGAGATTAGCTCTTGGAACCTAGACCTATTTTAAAACCATTTGATCCTGTTCTTTCAACTGGATAAAGTCCAGGTTTTGCTCACTTCATAAAGGGAAGTGTACATCCAATCTGCTTTCTATCTGGAAACTTTCTGCAGCATGTAGAGAAATACAATAGTGGTTTGATATTTCCTGCCTCCTAACCAAAGATATATCTATAGCCTTTGCTTTACTTGCAAGCATCACATTGTCACAGCTGTAACTGCATTTCATGTCTTCATCCTTCTGGCACTGTGCACATTTAATAGGTCACTGACTAAAAGAGCTATAATCCTGTATGGCTGAGAGGACTCCTGCTGCTCTAACTGCATGGAGAGGATCTCAGGCAGGACCAGGCTCTGTCCTCACCTTTGCTGCTGGTGACCACATTCAGTCTCTTGCTCTTTTGTTTTCTCTGTGGAAAGCTCTACTTTGGCATCAGAGATAAGCCAGACAAAGAATACATCATCATGAAATACCTAGAAAACTAAGAAAACCATTTTGAGATACAGCCTGAACATCCAGGCACTTCTACTTAGCACATGAAGATATGGACTGGTGTTAATGCAATGATAACAAGGTGCCCCTCACCACTACAAAACTGTCTGTGCTTGCAAGCTCCAAGGAGATATCACTGGAACAGCCTAAATTAAGGGGAGAAAAATGTGGCTCAAAACTCACAACCATTCACATTGGTACTATGCTGAAGTAGAAACTGTTCCATAATAGTTCATGAGGACATCTACCTGGGTCCAAATGGTAGTTCCCAAAATAAGCAGACAGAAGGATGTCACTCTAGAGAAGTAATGCATGATGACAGGGAAGCTAAAGTTGAGCTAAAGCTCAGAAATATGGCAGCACCTCAGTAGCTACAGGGAACCATCCTATCTAATATCACCTCCAGTCAGAATCTGAGATAGGTGATGAAAAAAAGAAAAAAAAACATGGCTGTGGAGAAGAACAGCAGAGGTGGTTTGCCATTCTTTGAGAACATAGAGCTGGGGCCTGAACTTCAGCTTCTGTACAGGATTTGAAATAAGCTTTGTTAGCTTAGGATGTTCTCACCTCAGCATGGCTGGGTTCCTCCTGGATGATGGTGTCTCCAAAGAGCTCATGTGAAGAGTGACAGTCACTTAAATGTTAATCAAAACACATTCCATGATTATACCTGGCTTCAAGCTTTTCAGGTCTCCTAACTGGTGATATTCATAGACATTGACATATTTTGGAGTCATTGCAATAAGATGAAAAGAAAGGAGATAAAATTTGGAGGGAAGACATTAAGGGAAGACACTTGCTAAATTAATTGTTCTGTTGTTGTTTGTTTGTTTGCTTTTGGTGTGTTTGGTTGTTTTGGGTTTTGTTCTTGTTTGTTTTTCTTTTTTAACTCATATGTACTGGAATATAGGAGGGTGGTGTTGTGCTTACAAGCAAGGCACTGTGCTGTATACATTTTGATTTCAGGGTTTCGACTTTCTGTTTCTCATGAAGATCAGAGATACATATATCTGTTTTTCAAGCTGTTGGAACACTGTTGGACATTTTCAGCCTAGCTAAACAGGGAAAAACTGCATAAATCATTTCAAAATGCAGAAATGTTTTTTGTTGTCTTATTCATCTCAGAGAATAATGGTTTTGTGGTTTAGTTTTGCAAATACAAATACCTTTTGAACTTTGAGTTCTTAAACATCTGTCTTTTTTAGCTTAACTGTCTCCCATTAAGTCATGTAAACCAAGGAGAGGTTATTCCCTTTTTATAGTTGGAGAACACTGGTACAGATATTGTCAGTGACTGTAGTATGTAAGAGATAGAAGGGATAGCTTTTTTGTTTGTTTGTTTGTTTGTTTGTTTTTTGGTTGCTAAAAACATGACAGCAGCCAGCTGCAGTGTAGATTAAGTGCTGCACTTTTGCCAGTTCAGAATCTGTCTGTTTCCAGTTTTGTCTTTCTACAGAATGAGCGACTGCTTTTTAAATCAAAAAGATAAACCACAACAGAGTAGGTAGTCCTTACACACACAGACTCATTTTTCTCCTAGGGATTTATTTTTCCTTTAAATGGTCTTCTTAATCCTGAACAAAATATTTCTATAGATCAAACAATTTGTTGTATATATCATAGAATCATAGAATCATAGAATATCCTGAGTTGGAAGGGACCCTTAAGGATCATCAAGTCCAACTCTTGACACCGCACAGGTCTACCCAAGTTCAGACCATGTGACTAAGTGCACAGTCCAATCTCTTCTTAAATTCAGTCAGGCTCGGTGCAGTGACCACTTCCCTGGGGAGCCTGTTCCAGTGTGCAACCACTCTCTCTGTGAAGAACCCCTTCCTGATGTCTAGCCTAAACTTCCCCTGCCTCAGCTTAACTCCATTCCCGCGGGTCCTGTCGCTGGTGTTAATGGAGAAAAGGTCTCCTGCCTCTCGACACCCCCTTACGAGGAAGTTGTAGACTGCGATGAGGTCTCCCCTCAGCCTCCTCTTCTCCAGGCTGAACAGGCCCAGTGCCCTCAGCCGTTCCTCGTACGTCTTCCCCTCCAGGCCTTTCACCATGGAAATACTTAATTTCATATGGAAATACTTAATAAGTTGCCCCCATTATTGATTTTAATGCTGGTGTCTTATAATGGTACATTGTGAAATTCAAGTAAAGTTTTGTCTATCAGAAGAGAAAAACTGCCACCTCTTTCTCCACCCCACACACCGAGTCCATGTAGCTAATTCATGCTACACTGCATGGGCTAGGAACTGGAAATAGTTCTTCCCAAGTCTTGCCAACAGCATGATATTAACCTTTTGGTGGATCTTGTGTGTGCATACATGACTGTAGTGTGTATAAATGTACCCATATATACACATGTAAATCTCACAAATGTATAAGTCACACACAGAGCAAAATATTTACCATAATTTCCAGCTGCTACTAGCAGCTAGCAGTATATAGAGTGCTGCTGACTATTTCTAGGGAACAAAAGATTAATTTTGGCATCTTTCACCAGCCTGCTTGTAATACTTCTGTGCTTGATAGCACGTGAGAACTCTCTGAGCATATACTGCTCTGAAGTATATGCTGGAACAGGCAAATTTTTGTGTACTTTTTTTTTTTTTTTTCCGATTCTTTTTTCTTTTGCACTTATTTCTCACAACGAGACTATACTAGCAAGAGCCATAAAGCACTCCAACCACTCCAGATGTACTCAGCCATAGTATCTTGTGAATGAGTAGAAACATGAACAGAAAAAAATAATTGTGCGAGCTGAGGTAAATTCTGGCACGACAGTAGCACACACACACAAACAAAGGAATACTTATTTTATTTGGCCCTGGTGACAAGAGGCCTGATCAACTTGAGGGGAGCTGTGTCTGCCCAGTGGGAAACCCAGTTCCCATACAGCAGTCTAAGAGCAGGACAGAGGTAAAATCTGTTCAACTCCTTGCTCTAAGCTGATGTCAGTACTGCAAGCATCCATCCTGTTGCACCCATGAAATGAAGCACGTGTCGGCAGTTGTAGTGGGTTTACGTGGCAAGGTTTTGGTAGCAGGGGGCCATAGGGGTGGTTTCTGTGAGAAGGATCTAGAAGCTGCCCCTTGTTTGGTAAGGGCCCCACTGCTGACCAGAGCCAAGCCAATAGGTGATGTTGTTTTTTTGGTGCCTCTGTGAGAGCATATTTAAGACAGGGAAAAAAACGCTTCGCCACACAGCAGCTGGGAGAGTGACAGGAGTGAGGAACAGCTTTGCAGGCACCAAAGTCAGTGAAGAAGGAGGGGGAGAGGTGCTCCAGGCACCAGAGCAGAAGTCCCCTGCAGCCTGTGGTGAGGACCATGGTGAAGCAGGATGTCCCCCTGCAGCCCACGGAGTACCACGGTGGAGCAGGGTTCCACACTGCAGCCCGTGGAGGAGACAACGGTGGAGCAGTTTTCTCCTGAGGGATGGACCCTGTGGTACGGACCCATATCTGGAGCAGCTCTGGAAGAGCTGCTGCCTGTGGGAAGCCCGCGCTGGATCAGTTCATCAAGGACTGTGTCCCGTGGGAGGGACCCCACAGCACAGGGGACGAGAGTGACCGAGAAGGAGCGGCAGAGAAGTGCTGTAGACTGACCATAACCCCCATTCCCCCGTTCCCCTGCGCCACTCAGGGGGAGGAGGTGGAAGAGGGTGGAAGGGGGTGGAAGGTGCTTTTGGTTTCTTTCCGTTGTTTCTCACTTCTGTAGCTTGTTAGTAATAAGCAATAAGTCTTGCTGTCTCCCTATGCCGAGTCTGTTTTGCCCGTTAACAATAATTACTGAGTGATCTCCTTGTCCTTATCTCAATCTTTGAGCCCTTTTCATCGTTTTTTCTCCCCATTCCTCTTTGGGGGGGGTGGGGGGGGGGGGGAGTGAGAGAGCGGTTGTGGAGTTTGGCTGCCCACTTGAGCAGAACCACTACAGTCCTTTTTGGCGCCCAATGTGGGGCTCGAGGAATTTGAGAGAAGGATGATAGTTGATAGAAGTAACTGGCAAAATATGGACTGGATGATTGTTATGAATGTACAAGTTGTGAAGAATTTAAGAAAGCAGTAACTGTGAGAAATATGTTTCATGTTAGTGCGGTGAAGGGACAAGGGGTGGTGTGTGTGTAAAATGTCCACCTTGTTGGCGCTGTGATAATGTTTTGTTTATTTTGGTGTGGTGAATTCTTTTTCTTTTTGATGTAAGTGAAGTTTGTGAAGATTGTGAGAATTTTAAAGTAAGAGTACATTGGGATTATTCTTAAATATGCTTTTAACAGAGGTGAGGGGTGGAATGCTGCTTGAGTGGGCAGCCGAACTCCACCACAGCAGTGGACTGAAGCAGCTCTGCAGGTGGGAAAGCAAAGCCTCAGGCAGGCAAAGTGCCCTGGCCAGGACAGAGGGGGACCCTGTACGGTGGCAGCAGGTAGTGGACTGGTTTGTCTTGTCTAAAAAGGCCTTTTTAGAAAAAAATCTGTTTGGGATTTTTATCTCCTTCTACCCTGTAGATATAAGTGGACTTAAATAACTTAATTAATTTCACTTGACTTAATCCTCCTGTCCTTCTCTTTGCTGCATCCTAAATCAAACTCCACCCACTTACCCTTATGCCAGCATCCCCATGTTCAGTAACACTTCTTTTTTTAAATGGTATGTGCTTAGAACTGCTTTATTGTCACCATAATGACATTAATCTAATCAGCTTTTAAATAAGCCAATTATTCTTTATACAGATTAGGCCTAAATATTAATTAAGTACTGTAGCTTAGACATGTCTTTTTTCCTAGGAAACAGTGCAAAGGAAATGTTAAGGATTCCCAATATATATTCACAGCCGACAGTTTATTATTATTTTTTTCTGATGAATTTCATGAATCACTGTCATTTTTTCTTCATCATTTCTCCTACTTTTTATTTTATTTTACTTTATTTTATTTTATTTTATTTTATTTTATTTTATTTTATTTTACTTTATTTTATTTTATTTTATTTTATTATTTTATTTTATTTTATTTATTTATTTCATTTAAGGTAAGAACATAAGCCCACAGTCTTTTTAAGCTAGCTATACTGAGCACCTTGGCTTTTGGCTGTACAATTTAAACAATACCATAAATAACAGATGATTTGTTTGCCTTTCATACAGGTTACAAATATTCTAGCTTTCTGTGGCTGACACAGCACTTCTGTTCACCACTTCCAGAAGTTACTTTCCTCTATAACACTAATTTATATTATTCTTACATTTGTTGTGTTCAGGCTTCTTTAAGATGAGCACATGTTAAAATATTTTTGTGAAATAAATTAAAGGTCAGCATCTCCTCTAAACTCTAAACCATCAGGATAGAGATACTCAAGCATTACACCTATCTACAGGTATTGTCAAAATATTTCATTATCCACGGTAGCCCAAAGAAAAGTAGGTGATTTAATGCTCAAAGGGAAGAACTCTTTCTGAGACTGAAGAAGAGAGAGAAATAGAGGTAATCTGTTTGCTTCATACTCTCAACATCTGCACAGAAAAAGAGAACATCTTGCTTCTGTGCTGTGTGGTGGCCCCTCTCAAACTTTTCTCTTTGTTTTATTTTTAAAGATTTTTTAACCTTTATTCACTACAGCCCCATTGTAAATTCCTCTATTTACTTGGTGATCTTGTTCATACCTTTCTCCAGAGTTTTTCTTGTCATAGCTTGGAAAATGTACACAGTGCAATCTGTTTTGCAGGCCCACTAAGTGTCTGAGTGAGTAAAGATGTTCACAGGATACCAGTTTTCTAAATACTCATCAGGGTTTCAACAGAACACATGATAAGGCCAAGAAAAGACCAATGCACTTACTGAATGGGAAAAGAGAACATCAGCCTACCATTACAGATAAGAGCACAAGTTACTTCAAAAGAGAAGAAAGAAGGGATGTGACCTGGAAGGTTTACTTGGAAAACCAGTATGGAAAAACATTAAGGAAAAGATAGCAAAGACAGTACAGGAGGGAAAAAAATTGCCTGTCTCACCTGTGCCATGTCCTACTGCAGCTATATCAAATCCGTGCTAGCTGCTGGACCACTCAAATGTTATACAGCAATGCTTTGTAACTCCTGAACTATCTGATTGTATACTTCTTGCCTTTCTTGCCTGAGACCCATTCTTCTGGTTCAAGATAATATGATTTTATTTTATTTTATTTTTTCCTATCAGCTAAAGAGCTCACTCATCATAATTTAGTAGAAAGGTTAAAATGAAAATTTTCCTCCCCCAAACTATGCAGCCTATTCCTACTCAGAAATTATAGACATTTTATTTTCATGCAAATATACTCATACACATAGATGTATATACACACAAAGTTATTCACACATTTGAGGCCTAAGTTGGGATTTTAAATTTAGTTTTATATTGCTATCATTTTACCATGTGAATTTTTACTTTTATTTTTATTTGTCCTTATGGATACTATAGGGTGTTCACTAATATAACATTAAATCTGAAATTAGACTGCTAAATTAAAATAACACTGCTCAAAGTTAAAAGGCTTTTAAACTACATACTACAGCTACTTATATCACATTTGAAACCTGCACCTCCAAGATCTTTAAATGTTTGTATTTCCTAAATAATTTACAGTGGTAGTAACAATTTTAGAGAACCAGAGTCACAGTTCAAGTCCAGTGGAATAATCAGGATTTAATCAACATTATTTAACAACTACTTATTGCCAAATTATTCACTGGCATGCAGTCAGTTAATGCAGCTGTCCTGGTTTCAGTTAGGACAGATCTAATTTTCTTCCTAGTAGCTTGTAGGTGCTATGTTTTGGCTTAGGATGAGAAGAGTGCTGATGACACCCCGATGTTTTAATTGTTGCAGAGCAGTGCTTACACCAAGCTAAGGACGTCTCAGCTTCTCACTCTGTCCTGCCAACAGGCAGGCTGGGGGTTCAGCAAGAGCTGGGAGGGGACAGACCCAGGACAGCTGACCCAAACTAGCCAAATGAGTATTCCGTACCATATGGGGTCATGCTGAACAATATATAGGTGTGGCTAGCTGGGGTGAGGGGGCCGGACTGCTCAGGGTTAGGCTGGGCATCAGTCAGTGGGTGGTGAGCAATTGCATTGTGCACCACTTCTTTTGTACACATTATTAGTAGTAGTACTATTATCATTATTATTGTTGTTATTATTATTCTCCTGTCTTAATAAACTGTTTCAACTCACAGCATTCACTTTCCCATTTCTCTCCCCCATTCCAGAGAGGGAGGGGGCAGGGTGAGCGAACAGCTGTGTGGTGTTTAGCTGCCGGCTGGGTTAAACCATGACAGTCCTTTTTGGCACCCAATGTGGGGCCCGAAGAGTTGAGATGATGACAGATCTGACCAGAGAGTGTTAAACTAAAATTGGTGTAAGTATTAGACCTGCTTAATAGTTGCTAGTCATAATGCTGATTGCTTTAATCTCAACTCTGCTGCGCCTGTTTTCCAAATGGAGTATTATAGCACGTTATTTTCCGTATGTGCTCTCTGTCATGTTGTTTATTCTGTCCGGGCCCTGGCTTAAGATCATTATGGTACTGTGCATTGTAACAGTGGCTTATGAGACGATGACATTTCTGGTCATCAACAAGACCAGCATGGTCTTGTTGTTATGTCTCCTGAATGCGCTTCAGGTTTTGCTTAAAGTTAAACTACTTAGGAATCTCATCCAGAGATCTGTCCTGTGGCAGGAGCTGGAACTGGAGTGGCTGCAGGAGCTGGAACTGGAGTGGCTTCAGAGTCCATCATTGGGGTTGGAGTGGCTGTTGGGTCTGTCACAGGACCTGGAGTGGCCTCAGGGTCTGTCACTAAGTTCATAGACTTCAGGGAGTGGCACAGTATTGAGCTTGACAGGAATTACAAAGACAAAAATATTTATTTGTTGTTGAAAGCCTTCGTGGCTTCTGAAAGACTTCAGGCTTCTGAAAAGTTTTTTTACTCTCTATATAGTAGTAATTATGCTGTTTTATTGATTGGTATACTTTTACTGACTTCATTTCTATTTAGAACACTGGAAAATGGAAATAGAGGTTTTTGAAAATTATACTGATACATAGCACAATTAAATGTAAGCTGTCAACTGAACAAAAGAAGAGAAGTTGGGCTCCAGAATAAAGGCAAGTCAAAATCAGAGATTCTTAAAGCAATAGCAAATCTGCAAGATCCATAACTAACTAACTAACTAAATAATAAAAATATCACTTCTATGATGATAAGATCATTAGGGAAGCTGTGTAAAAGAAAATATGTGGAAATTCAAGTGCAGAACCACTTTCAAACTTCAGTGAGTGCCACGCTGCATTTTTATCATATCACCGTGATACTTCTCACTTAAGTGGCTGTGACTGAGAAGGACAGAGTTTTCACTGTAAAATATTCATCTCAGGAGGACTCAGGCAGCTGTAGTGCATCTGAGTATTTTTGTTGGTATTTTAAGACCTGCTAAAGCAGGCAAGGGTCACTTTCAACACTTGGAAGGCCAAGGATGAGAAAACTTCTTAAAATGATTTAAAAGATGTCTGGAGGCTATAGGTTTGAGTACAGCTAAAACTAATAATAATCAATGGAACTAACAAAACATTTTACATATTTGAATAAAGCCTCTGCCAGTTCATACGTCACCATAACCTTGCAATAGAATTCAATGTGCTGTGAGAACACAACGTGATCTTGGATCATTCCCTGGTAGGACAATTCCTAACAGTCTGCCTGCTCCTGAGAGTAAATCACAGATGCTGGAGAGAGGATTGAGACATATTAGCAAATCCCCATTGACTTCATATCAACAATAATAAGGTATTCATTAGGTTGAATTTCTGTTTAAAGCAACTCTGTTGATAATAGCATTCCACACGTACACATATTGTTTGGCTATAAGTAGATAAAGCTCCTCTTCGAGGTAAATTCTCTTATTCCTTTAGCTTTTTATACACAGTTGCCATCCATCAGATTTATGGGAAAGAAAAAGAATGAACCAGAATCAATTCTAGGAGGGGAACACACATATTTAACCTTATCCTCTTCTTGTTCACAACGATCCATCGGAAAAGTTTTACACTGTACTCTCTACTTGGTAAAGATAGAGTCCCAACATTTTGAGCAGAGATGTTTCTTTTCTTCTTCCTACACATTTAAAAACAAAAACCATCAGCCAGGTCAAAATGGAGCTGAACTATTCAGTGGAGAAAAATGATGAAAAACATGTTACAGCTAAAAGGAAGTAATTTTTCTATCTTTCTGTTTATGAGGAATCCACTGGGCAGGATGCACCAGAATATTCGGGTGAAGTCATTTTACATTACACTTCCATCATTTTATATTACACTTCCATCATGATGCTAATCAAAAAATGTTTAAGAAAACTGTGTACTTTGAAAATTAGATTAAAATGGATCCTTAGGGTGACCAGTGTGTGAGGAGAGTGAAAGGCAGGACAAAGCAAGTGACATGGGACAGGGATTTTAGAACAGCTTCTACTCTGGAGAGACCATGGGCTTCTAGTTGTGGAATAAATTTGCTCTTGTAGTTACCAGAGCAAAGGTTTCAAAAGTGCCTCCTGCTATTGTGCAGTTCCAGTTTGATCTCTATCATGTTGAGATTTTGGTGAACATATCATCTTCCAGGGATATACCCTTTAAGGTGTTTCATATTTAACATCAAACAGTGTTGATCCTAGAAAAAAATCCTGTCTGGGAATGTTGAATTTCAGATAAAATATCTCCTGGCTCACAGAAGAATTGGATGGCTACTGTATCTAATTTATAAATCTGAATGAAAGGCACTATAATTGTGTTATAAAAAATAATTTTACATTATAAAGCAAAACATACAGTATATAAACACAGACTACGGTAGCAACAAAAAATCTTGCTTTTCATATGTGAGACTTATTTTCCTCCACAGCCATTCTTTCTCTTGAATTCCAGGTTGGCTGGAGTTTATTCACTTAATTGGCACAAACTTGGCTTTGCTTCTGAAGCTCAGAATGATTTTGAGTTACACACAAAACATTATACATACAGTTCTGCACTTATCACCACATGCTTTTTGTGGTATATTATTGTAATTAAAGGAAACTTTCTTCTAAGATAAATTCTAACAGCTATTTCGCCAACCAGTCTGGAGTATTTTCTCTGAATTCTCCACAACTGAGTAACGTGGCAATATTTCACCAAGTAACAGCTTCCTTCTTGAATTTTCTTTTTTTAAGTTTTGACTTTTTCTCAGGTATTTATTCATTACTTTCTCCAGCTGAGAGCTTTTGAAATATCTTTTCCAACTCTGACTCTGGGAGGAAGGAAGGAAGGAAGGAAGGAAGGAAGGAAGGAAGGAAGGAAGGAAGGAAGGAAGGAAGGAAGGAAGGAAGGAAGGAAGGAAGGAAGGAAGGAAGGGAAGGAGGGAGGGAGGGAGAGAGGGAGGGAGGGAGGAAGAGAGAGAGAGAAAAGAAAAAAAAGAGAGAAAAGAAAGAGATAGAGGAAAAAGAGAGAAAATGAGAGAGAGTGAAAGAGAAAGAACGAGAGAGAAAGAAAGAGAAAGGGAGAAAGAGAGAGAAAGAGAAAGAAAAAGGGAGAAAGAGAGAGAAAGAGAAAGAAAGAGAGAGAGAGAAAAAGAAAGAGAGAAAGAAAGAGAAAGGGAGAAAGAGAGAGAAAGAAAGAGAAAGGGAGAAAGAGAGAGAAAGAGAGAGAACGAAAGAGAAAGAGAGAGAGAAAGAGAGAAAGAAGGAAAGAAGGAAAGAGAAAAAAAAATGAAAAAAAGGAAAAATGGAAAAAAAAAGAAAGAAAGAAGAAAAGGGAAAAGATGATTCTAGGACTCTAACATTGTCCTTGATAGTCCTGCCTGCTGGTTCTATTTCAAAAGTAGTTCCAATTTTCTATTTAAGAATATTTCATCTGTAACATTTAATTTTCCTCCCTCTTCCCATTTCCGTCATCTCCTATCTGCAGCTTACCAATTTCACATGAAAAGCAATTTCACTCTGTTAAATAACGCCACCCAATATGTGTCTCCACATATGTGACTACTTTACAAAGGGAAGTAAGTTTCAGTACAGAGCTTGCATGAATTCCACGGGGAAGAAGCACAGCAAATACCTTATGGAAGCAAGAAATGGAAAAAAGGGTTATTAGGTTGTTTGTCCCATCTCCTTTCATACCACAAAGAGCCTCCTGTACTACTGCTCTGCCGTAATTTATCTGGATGAGGTTTAAGTGTCAAAAGATACAAAGTTCATTTACAATTTTTTTTTTTTTTTTTTTTTGGGGGGGGGGGGGGGCTACATACTGGATGTGATAAACTTACTTTATCTGGCCTTCTGTTGACACCTGCCCTAATATTATTTTTTTTTTAGTACTCTAAAAATCAGTTCTTTGCTACTGGTGCTTATCCTTTCAGCTGTGTAGAAGTAACGCTTTCTCCCAGTTAGGAAGGATGTTTTTCTCCGATGTTCACATCTAATCTGGCTGCACTGCTGCCTCCGCATGTGCTTGCAAGATGTGGTGCAGTGACAAATGAGGGCTTGAAGTCACAGGCTGGCAAATGTGGCTGAGGCGTTCTGCTCACCTCTGCTGGGCATACATGTATACCTGACATGGATGCATACTTGCTAAATACCTGATCATAATCTTTCCCCAGCGGTCAACATTCCCCAGCTCCTCCCAGCAAGATTACTTGACTATATTACATTAGATTACTTGAAGCAGTTGTATGCATCAGCCCCTTATTACTCCTCATCCATGGCAAAGCTGGAAATCCTAACCAGAGGCTTTTTGCTGCTTTATTCTGAAATTTGCAGAGGAAAGAGCAGACTTTTAGGTCTCCCCCCTCTACTCCTGACATACCTCTGCCTCACTCCCTCTCCTGCAAAGAAAGAGCATGTCAGAGGAAACATTTTGCCCTCTGCAGAAATTCTGCAACTGTTTGCTTTTGTATTCCCTGCAATAGGCTGCCAAATATGTCAGTTATCACCATGAGATTTGGGGGGTATCAGCATCTGTGGAAGCCTAAGCAGAAGTGACAGGAGAATATGCTTTCAGTGGCAACCACTAAAGGCAAGTCTTCATTTCAGGACTGTTTAGTTTTCCTGTTATACTACTTTATACATGATCCTTGTACATCAAACAATTCTGATAAAATATGTACTTTTTCTGTAGGAGACAAAGATGTTTCTTGTGACCAGATAACAGATATGGCTGTTTCACCTAGTAAACATTTTACCAAGAAGTAAAGTTTCTTGTGAAGACCTAAACCCAGCTTTCACTGTTATTTCAAAAGAGTCAGAACTTTGGTTCAATTCAAACCCATTACAAAGATTTTTTTTTTATTCATTACAGTTGTTGGAGGGTGTTGTGATTAAGTGCATCAATGATTAAAAGACCCAAAGGTGTTAAAATTCTGACTTTAAAATAGTATTCTCCCATTGTAGCAACAGGGCACAGGCGATCACAACTAATTATTAGCCTGACATTTAATCTGAATCAGGGAAAATGCCACAACGATTGAAGCTTACTTACTGAAGATGAAGGACGAAGGGTTTGCACAGAGTCTAGCTTTTAAGAACAAAAAATAAATTCATTCTTGTTTTAATGTAGGAATAAAACAAAACATTTTGAACCTTTTGTCACCAAGTATAACCAAGTCACATCTCCTTCTCCAGCAGGGATGCTCAAAGTGTACACAACAGGCTTTCAGTCTTTTCCTTTGTTCCTGGATAAGGAAAGATGTTCCCTCCTGTTCACTGTGACCAAGGCAGGGCAAGTACTTCAACCTGCATCTCCTGTAGGAGACAAGACCATGGCCCTAAAACCCCTTGCAAGCCAATTGACAAGTTCTGGGTGCTTCATAGATACATCTGATCAAAGACAAAAAGGAGAATTTAGATCAACTATATCTACATTTTAGTTACTTCCATAGCTTATGTAATGTAAACATCTTTCTGATGGAAATTCAAAAGTATCAAATATACTTTTGATACACATCCACAGAGCATTTCAGCCTCAGACAAAGTGTCTTTTGTTGTATTATCATGTAACAGTCAAGGACTATGTAGTTTCTTCCTCAAATCATATTTTGGCCACTAGATGAGCAGTAGAACCACTTTGCTTGCATTACATTACAGCTTTGATTTCCATCTTTCTCTCTCTCTCTCTCTCCTTTTTTTTTTTTTTTTAATCAATTAGGACGATTTATGTAATCAGGACATGGATTTTTGTCTTCATGAGAAATGTTATTTATCCTTTGCATTCATCCAGCAGCTCCATGGGACGCACTTTTCTGAAGCCACTCAAGGCTATTCACTCAAGGCTATTATTTTAATCTCCCATCATATTTTCTAGGAGATGAACACACAGTACCTGCTAATTGACAGAACTGGCTTTCAAGAAGTCAGAATAGCTTTTGTGATGGTACATCAAATGGCGCTTAATTCCCTTTCTGTTGGTCTCAGGTTTGACCTTGGATTGCACTTCCTGATTTCTGAACTGATTAATAATCAACCCTATTTCACTCCTTCATGTGCCCCAGTTTTTATATACCAGAGACCATTAATCACATCAATCCCACGTTCTGCAGGCCATCTGTGGAGACACCATTTATATAAATTCGTTTCATTTGTAGGTGCCTGATGTCAACTGGAGTGGACTCACTGCTTCTGACATGACCTCACACTCTTTGTATCCACTGTAATAAGTGGCTGTCATCAGTAAAATAGGCCACGCTCCCTGAGCTGTCCATGCTCTGAGTTTAAACCCAGCAGAGAAAGATGTTGAACGAAGCACTGCTTGGGCACTGATGAGAGTAGCAGCTGAACTTAGCCAGGCTCTGCCTACTGCATCTGGCTGCCCAGAAGGACACTGTTTCATGGGGTTTCTCCATGGCACCACTGCTGTCCACGCCTCTTGGATCTGCTCAGGCCAGCTTCACCCCTTGCAGGCCTTGCAGGCCTCACCTCCCACAAGCAGTACCCAGGCCCCGGCACTTGCTGGCAGCCCCGATCCTGCCTTTCCTCCAAGGCTTTTCACTGGGTTGCCTCATTTCTCTTTTTAGATATGTTATTGGTCTCACCCGTTGGAGGAAGAGGTCAGAAGAAAGTTAGGAATCTGTCCCTCAGAGAAATTGTCCCAGGCTGTACAAGCACGCTGCAAGGAAACAGCTTTGCGCTGGGAAATATACTGTTTATTTGTCACTGTATTCCCGACTCAGCTTCCTAAAGCACATGCAGTCATGGTAAGAGTTGCAATACTGTGTACCTAACTTGAACATGAAGTGTTCAGGTTTAGTCAAATAAGCACAGGGGACAATTTTTTTTTCATTATTATTTTTTTTTTTTCCAGAGGATGTAGAAGTCATTTTGTTCCCATTGACATCACATAGGTTCATCTGAAAATGTACTGAAGAGTACTGCGTGATTTTCAGAGATCGTTATGCAACAGCTTAGTACCTTTTCAGAGCAAAGAAAAACTACTTTCCTGCCGCCAGTGACCCTATGTACAAGTAGCACATGATGAAGCTGACTCAGTGGTCTCACTTCTGTGCAAGCTGGGGTTATGCAAGTCCACATCCAGACAGAGATTTGACATGTCTGCATTTTTAGGCATGTACACCTGAAATTTTTGGCTTTACACTTATATATACAAAAAAAATCTGATAATTTTTGTGTTAAATGTAGTCAAATTCACCACAAGTAAGTTAACATTATTATCATATATATATCTGTAATTTGTACTTATCACCCTTATATTCAACAATTTTCCTAAAATTCTCTATTCCAATTCAGTCTACGACATCTTCTTCACTCTGTGAACTAAGAGGGAGCAGTGACAGACTCATCCTTACTTCAGTGACAGAAGTATTCGTGATCTCAGCTATCCTCACTTCAGATGGTAAGCCCTCATGAACAGCGTTATACTGCCATTGTGTTTGTGGTTATGATTTTAAGCCACTCGTTACTATCGTGAATCCCTTTCAGGCTTATACCTCACTGCAGTTACACTGACAATGTATTTCAAAACTGTTTCTTCTTGAGAAAGATTAAATTAGCCTACAGTTTAAGAAAGACTTTAAAAACCAATTGTGTGGGTATCAACCAAGTAATAATGGCAATATACAAATGCCAAAAGTTAATAGTCTAAATAGGTGCAGGTACATAAAAATAATGTGATTTATTAAGATGAAACCAGAAACTGAAAAAACGTGGGAGGAAAAAAAATAAATAAAAGTACAGCAATTTCCAGGGCATTAGAAGCCTGTACAATGTCTGTATTATTTACATTTTAAGGTGTTTAAATCCTTGGTAGCATGAAGACTTATTGGCAGGAATATTTTACTCGTTCAGGCAGCTGCACATCAGTAATCTTCCTCTCCTATCAGACATAAGAACAAAGAATTTGTCAGGTGTGAGACCAGAGAAAGGAAGTTCTATGTTGCTTGTATTTATGTTGCCTCTAGTTTGAGAACTGGGAGGAAGAGGATTTTTAAAGTGTAGAAAAGTCTCTCATAATGAAAATATGGTGAAAACATGGAGCTCTCTTATTAGCCATTTATGACATATATGTATATACATCCATCCTTCCAGAAAACAAAATAATTCCTGGATTGGCTTTTATCATAAATCAGGGTGTAGGAAGTGTGCAGAGTCAAATTAAATTTCTTTTTATGTAGGAAGAGCCTGTAATGATGATGTGAATTTCTCTGTAGTTACAGAGGTTTTACACAACAACCAACAATGAAGGTTTAGTAAATCAGAGTCCACTAGTCAATCTGTTTATGGCCCATATTGTGGGTTTCCTAAAGCTTTACCCTCCCTCCAGAGTTTTCTACACCAAAAATTATTTTGGTGCACCTGTTTGGCTCTCTGAAGTTTCAGATTAATTTCTGGGTGCAAATTATCCTGCACCACTGGGAGAAAGAGATTTCAGGGGAGTCCAGCTGCTGCCAGCACATCTATGCTCTGTGTCCTGCCTCTTGGAGATAGTGGGAACGCGCTAGGGCACCAGTAATACCCCTTTGCAGATGTGCATCCACAGGGGATGTTCTATTTCTATTTTTCATTATTATTACTATTACTATTAATATTGCAATTATTGCTATTATTAATAATAATTTTATTAGCTATAGGAGAGTATATGTGACTATAGATAAATGGTGCTTTTCCAAATCCGTTTCCATTTGTGATCTCTTTCTTGCCACACGCCACATACCTGCTGCACGCAGTATCACCTCTTGGCTAAATAAGTAAATATGTAAAGGTTTTAGCGTTTCATACAGGCAATCAAATAATCATATAACACTTTTCCAAACTGGAGCTTAATCATAAACCACAAGTAATCCATAATGCCACTATCACATGAGAATTAATTCCAGAAGAGACTTTAAGCAAGTCCTTCCATAAAAAGATTAAGTGATTACATTTCATTTCAAAGGTCTTATCTACCATACAAAGCATGAATATATTGCAGTCTCTTTGAACTATTAGCCTCTCTAGCCCACTTGGAATTTTTTATATAAAAATTTTCTAGATTTTTTGTAACTGTTCATAGTAAAAAAAAAAAACAGTCCCAAACTTTGGGAAGGTAAGCAGATATGTTTTGCAGTTTCACTTCAGATAAGTCTGTATCTGAAAAGCAAGTTCTAAACACTGCATCAGAGAATGAGGAAAGAAAGAAAAAGCAAAGGATAGCCAAAGAAAGCTGAAAAGAAACAAGAGATAAGGAGAAAAATTGTACCCTTGCAAATTCATTATTGCTGTCTGTAGGATTCAATTAAGTTGAGCTTCATCCTGGATAGGTGAGTGTTAGTGTTATGAAACAACATGCCAGAGGGAAGGGATGCCATCCAGAGGGACCTGGACAGGCTTGAGAGGTGGGCCTGTACAAACCTCATGAGGTTCAATGGGACCAAGTGCAAGGTCCTGCACCTGGCCAGAGCAATCCCAAGCACAAATACAGGCTGGGCAGAGAATGGATTGCGAGCAACCCTAAGGAGAAGGACCTGGGAGTGTTGGCTTATGAGAAGCTCAACATGAGCTGGCAATGTGTGCTTGCAGCCCAGAAAGCCACCTGAGCTCCATCAAAAGCAGCGTGGCCAGCAGGGTGAGGGAGGGGATTGTCCCCCTCTGCTCTGCTCTCGTGAGACCCTACCTGGAGTCCTGCACTCAGCTCTGGGGCCCCCAGCACAAGAAGGACATGGAAGTATTAGAACGAGTCCAGAAGATGGTCATGAGGATGGTCAGAGGGCTGGAGCACCTCTCCTACAAAGACAGGCTGAGAAAGTTGGGGTTGTTGGGGTTGTTTAGTGTAGAGAAGAGAAGGCTCTGGGGAGATCTTAGAGTGGCCTTCCAAACTTTAAAGGTGACCTATACAAAAGCTGGGGAGGGACTCTTTATCAGGAATTATTTTGATAGAACTATGAGTCATGGGTTTTGACTAAAAAATAGTAGATTTATATGAGATATAAGAAAGAAATTCTTTAAGGGTCATGATGCACTGGACGAGGTTTCCCAAAGAAGCTGTGGATGCCCCATCCCTGGAAGTGTTCAAGGCCAGGCTGGATGGGGCTTTGGCAGCCTGGTCTAGTGGGAGGTGTCCCTGCCCATGACAGGGATTTGGAATTAGATGATCTTTAAGTTCCCTTCCAACCCAAATCATTCTATGATTCTATGAACCTTCTAATACCTTCAGTAGAATTTACATATACCCACTGCAAGTAATTCAGTTGATCAGCAAGTCCAAGTTCAGTTGCTGCCATTAGAGCAGAGTCAACATGTCCCCTTTATGCTTTTCATAATTAGGAAACATATATATATCTATCAGATGGCCCAGTTTCAAGTAACACTTGGGGAAAAGAGTCAACACATTTACCAAAGACAACATCTATTGATAAATTGATACAGCTACATAGAAGACAGCAATTACAGCCATAGAAAGCAGCAGATATTTCTAACACATGCACACAAAAACTTGTTAGTGTTGTCTAAGAAGCAGGTAACACATTCAGCAGTGTTGAAGAGCATAAATTGCATGGACTGTGTAGCTTATTACCTGTGTTCTCTGTTGACAATTGTACATATAAACTGACCAAAGTGAGAACCAAATCACAGGTACTTAAAACTTTTCCAGGTGCAGCACAACAGGTTTTCCTTCCAGAGCACAGGCTGTGTGGTAGTGGAATGGAGGCTGACAGATAAAACATGTTTCTTGCAGAAAATTCCTGCAGCCAGAAGAAACTTCAAAACTAAGTGAAACTCTGCCAGATGTAAATGGAGGGGGAAATGGGATAACAAACAAACAAAACCAAAACAAAACAAAACAACAACAAGTGTTTTTTTTTCTTTTTTTTTTTTTTTTTCAATAGTACAGATAGAAAGAAAGGTCTTTTTTCTTTTTCATTGTTCTCTAGACCGGATGAGTCTGACTTGTAACCATCACTCAGCCTGTAAGACTGGATATATATAACTCCCATAACTCCTTGTGCATCTCATAACTGTAAATAAATCTATAACACAGGGAATTCAAGTCTTCCTCAAGTCCTTTGTCCTATGGGTTCACTTTCTTCCTGCTCCACAACATTAATCTGACTCTCTTTTTTTATTCTTTTTCCTAAAACAGAAAAATCCTGAAAAATATCTGCTCCAGTGTGCCCTGCTTCTTCACTGGGGGTGGTGGGATGGACACTTTCTGCCAGATCCTGACCACCCCACAGGAGCAGCCCCTAGTAGTGCTCTGGTGCCATCATACCTTCACAGAAGGTCAAACAAATAAAACATGCATCATTGTTGTTGATAAACACTACTGAGTATTTTTTGCAATTAGCCATAGTGAGTTCACAGCAGCAAGTGTGAGCTCCAGAGAAATACTAGCCTTACCATAGAAAACACAATTTTATCCTCTTCTGTCATATTTCAGTCCTTCATCTGGCATTATTCCACATCCTCCGTGTTCCAAACAAATTTTACCAGTCGGTTAAATTCACTGCTGGAAATTTCTGAGTTCTTTTGGAATTTAGAAGACGGATCCTCAGGTTATGAGGGATTGTACACATTAAAACAAACATAAATGACAGAAACCTCTTAGCTCTATGGAATTGTGATCATCCTAACTTTTAAACAGTGAATAGAAACAACTGCTCCTATGTAAACCTGTAGGTGTAACACAGATATTATAACACAGTACTATACTCAGATGTTTCCTGAATTTTTGTCTCTTAACTTTTGGTTCTGATGTACTTTTCCGTTCTTTTTGCTTGGGAGGTAAGAATCCTTCTGTTCTGGAGAGATGATGAACTTCTCATAATTACTCTTCTCTGATTGGAGTTTGGTCCATGCAGCAGCTGGAGTCTCACACAGATTGTCCTGTTGGGTTGCCCAGCTCTTTCTCAGAAGAATCTGAGGATGGAGCCCTTCACCTCCAGAAAACTATGTGAAAGTTGGAGAGGAAATTGACATAAATTTCTCCAATGACTCACCTGCACATTTGGAAAAGCTAGGTAAGATTTATGCACACATTTCATGATGCTAAGAGCTGATTTCATTCTTTTTCCTGCTGCTCCCTGAAGTTTTCCCTCCACTATATCTCTGAGAAACAACTCTAGGAGGCAGTTTTAGTCATCCAGGCAGTAATTATTCAGAAATTTCACAGCATTTATGTTCATTTTATGCAATCTTACACAAACACCTGCTAGTACACACTGTTCAGGGTCACTCTGTCATTGTATAAGCTCTCGAGTAGAAAAACAAACCCAAATCAACAGCCCTTAGTGGGAATGGCTCCACAGTTTTGTCTGATGCTGATTGCTGTGCAGAGCTGGCACAGAAATAGAACATATCTTCATAGACAAACAATTCCCATTACAAAGTACCTGGAAACATGTTTTTAGCCCTCAAATGTTCATGGACCTCCTCAGACACTAGGACAAATTGCTTTTCCCCCAAAATCCAACAGTTCTTTCAAAAGCTCGGTTGAATCAGGGGAGTCTTACATAAATTCTAGTTTGGATAGGCTACGCAAACAGCATATGCATTCAAAATGTGTATCAGTGTTATGGGAAATGGGTTTGGGATTTGGAAGATGGGTGATTTGTTTCTTTTCTTGCTTGGTTTACCACAGTAAAGTAGGTATTATCAAGAGTTTTGAAAGCATTGTGTATATTTGCTCTTGATTTCTACTACCAAGTCATGTCCAAGGGTTCATCCTATCACATGCTGCAGTGCAGGGCATCAGCAGCCCACTTGTTTTTCAGCCATGCTCCATTTCTGCTACCACACATCCCTCAAAGATAGCACTGCCCCAGCTCAGGCTCTACCTCACCACCAGTCATGGTGGCTTGACCCTGGCCACCATCTAAGCATGCACCTGATTACTTGTTCAGTTCCACCCACTTCCCAGCAGGGTAGGGAAGAGAATCTGAATACAAAGATGCAGAAAAACTTCTGCCTGAAGATCAAGATAGCTTAATAAGTGAAGGAATACACTGCAATTACTCACTACCTACCATAAGCAGACCAAAGCCCAGCCAGCCTCCTTGCTAACTTGGAAAGACATCACCCCCCACCTGCATACACACATGTTGTTTCTTATTGCTGAGCATGATATTATAAAGCATGAAATATGTCTTTGGTCATTTTAGATCAACAGTCATGGCTATGTCCCTACCCAATCTCTTTTCCACCTATAGCCTACTTGCTGGGAGGAACAGTGTGAGAAGGAGAGGAAGCCTTGACACTGTACAAACAGCAGTAGCCAAAACATCGGTGTGTTATCAACACTGTTCTAGTCAGAAACCCAAAAGAGCATCATAGGGGGTTCCTATGTTAACTCCATTCTAGACAGACCCCGTACTTGCCTTCCACCTCAATGATCCAGACAACATTTTCCCAGAGATAATTGATCTATGGATCTTACCCAGGTATCTGAAGCAGTAAAACCACATCAGAATCCCTCTCAGATATCCTATACATCTGAATGAAAATGGTAAATCAACTACCCTTTACTTTATGGTTTTACTTTAAGACACCATAATTTCAAGGAAAATTAGTCTATTTCCAGTATGAAAGCTAGTTTGGCTGTTGCTTATTTACCTATTATGAGTAGTCTTTTCTCTTTCATCATTTTATTCCTTCATACTCGTTAGCTCAACATGGTGTAAGTCTGTGAGAACATCCTGATTGCTATCGTTACACTAGTAATTTGAATGCAAGTTTTCATTATTTTAGGAAGGAGAACTTAATCTCCCTACATTCATAGAACCACAAAAGAACATTTGGACTAAGTACAATTAATCTCTACTCCTCAAACATATCTAAAGTTATTTTTGTGTCATTCTTCCTGTATTTTCCCAATCCCTGTTTGAACCTAGTCTGTAGTAACTTAAATCATGCAGTTACTCTCTCCAGTAGAACAGTTTAACTAAAATGATGGCCAGAATGTTTTTCCAGAAAATTTAACGTGTTATTTCTCTCCTACTCAACAGTCATCATGAAGAGATTTTCCATTTTTTTGTCTCTAGCCAAATACGTATGCGAAGACTATGCCCATGTTTTCCACTTCTCTGCCCAGTTTTCCCTTCCGTGATTTCTTCTTCTCCAGTTAATTCACTGTTTTTCAGAAGTCATGTTTTGTAGACCTGTGATCATTCCCATCCTTTTCTTCACTCCAATCTTTCATAAATCCCAGTGCCTCAAATAATGCCAGACAGGGTTTTAAGAAGATAAAAATGAGTTGCCCTGAAGGGTCAAACTGGTGGGTCGACCTAGTCCCATATTCCAAGTCCAGCAGTGATAACAGGAGATGCTATGTAGAGAGAGTACACAGGCCTGGCCACTTAAACATTGAGAAGCAGAACAAATAGATTGTGTTTATTATTGTGGGATACAGACTTACTTATCCATCTCAGTCTGAAATTAAGACATCATTCAGTCAACTGAATAGTCAACAGACTAGTTCACAAGTTTGTTTGAGTGAAAGTCAGCAGACTACTAAGTTCAAAATTGGGAAATATCCTTGACAAAGTGAGTTTTTTCAGTTCCAACTGCATTTAGTCAAATCAGAAATAAAGTAGATTTCTTCCCTAATGTCAGTAGATCTCATTGCTTTCATTGTCAGAAGAAATCAGAAAATTTAGTAAGAGGTGAATGAATGTTTATATGACTATTAGATGTAAAACAAACAAACAAAAAAAACAACAACAAAACAAAACAAACAAAAAAAAACAACACACACAATGAATTCTGTTTAAATTTTGTATGAAGATCAGACCAGATATTTATTCTTCTTTCATTAAAACCAATTCACCAAGAAAGAGATTTCAATCCAAAGACTGAAGGCCTCAGAAGCAAATAATTGTGGTTAAGACAAATAAAATCAAGTTAGAAAAATGTGATGGGTGAATAATTATTGATGTGATGATGAGTTAATAATCACTCAAGGAATTATACAAAAAAAAAGTAATAAGAAAAACATTAAAAAGTCTAAAACCTAAAGAAAGCAACATTTGTATGCTCAAGCAGAATAATATTTACAGAAAAACAGTTAGAAATTGCCTTACTTCAGTTACAGATTTAACACAAGACACTAAAGGAAAATTTAATCTCTGTGATATACACCATTTTTTAAAAAAATGTCTCATTGCAAATTTACTTTAATCAATAATATGCACTTTATAAAACTATCTATTCACATATTTATTTATGAGTGTTGTGCTTTCCTTTACAGAAGCACATGGATAGAAAGACATACAGACACATCTCTTGAACACTCTTGCTGTTGAAATATGTTCATCCTGCATTTTTGGTCCAAATAATCACAGGGCCAGGGGCAGCTGACATTAAGCTGGGAAACTCACAGTCTGGGCAGTACAAATCAACATGAGGTGCAATTTGTGGTTTACATGAAGACTAAGAAGAGCAACAACCAGAAAACTTAAAATTAGTGTGAATGTAGTGACACAAGACAGATGTAATCCTCAGCTGTGATAGTGACACTACACCATCTGGAGTGGCCTGCACCTACCTGAATTTTCATCTGTACAAAGTCATTATCAGAACAAGAATGTGTTTAACAGACAGAATGGCTATGCACGTAAGACACAAGGCTGGAAAATCAATTGAATTTCAATTGGACAACCTTTACCTAGACTACCCTAAGAGAGAAAGGAAAAGCATCCAACCTTCAGAGTTTCAGGGGTGACTGTCCACATCCTGAGTTTCTTCCCAGTCCTCAGGACATTATCCAGGACTACCAAATATCTGCTGCTGTAAGTACT
Source organism: Anas platyrhynchos (assembly GCF_047663525.1). Classification (NCBI taxonomy): domain Eukaryota; kingdom Metazoa; phylum Chordata; class Aves; order Anseriformes; family Anatidae; genus Anas; species Anas platyrhynchos. The sequence continues at coordinate 74,122,154 of NC_092621.1, read as the reverse complement.
GTGATACCTCTACTCTGATCAACATTCAAAGAGCCTCCACATTCAAGTACATATTTTCTTTATTTAGTTCTGCATATGAGAGGTGTTTTATTTTTTTCAATTTAATTACAGTTTACTATTACCCTAACTACTTCAGAGAGTTTATACTGCTAAATTCTTTTCATTAACTTGTTTATTCTAATTACTATCTGAATCATAGCATTCTAAGTGATTTATTATTAAAATTGCCTCAAGGTGATCCAAAAAACAACTTCACATCAGTTTTTTCACTTTGCCTCTTCTAAAAATGGTAATTGGATTTCAGATGATGATACTCATGGGAATGAAAAAGAAGAAGTATTGGAATATGGCCACAACAAAGCCATACAAAGACCTAAAGAGATTTTCTTAAATAGTATGAACTTTAGAAAGAAAGGAATTCTAGTAATTCAGGAGGACCTTTGTGGTGGCAAATACTAAAGTGAAGGAACCATTATTAAGAGAATTAGCTACAATTTCCTTGCCAGCTTCACAGCAGTAGTTATTTCAAGAATTTGTGTGGAAAGTAGAGGGGAGAAACTCAAGTCAGCATGACCAGACGGATTGTCCTGCTGACACTGTCTTCTGCTAGGAATATTATTAACTTTTTTTTTTTTTTTTTTTTTTTTTTTTTTTTTTTTTATGACACTCATGCTGTTTTCTTGCTCCCATCTGTTTTTTTCAGATTATCCTAAAACTGCACATCCTTCTTTTGTATACCTGCTCTTTTCATCTGTCTCTTTTTCATTCTTTTTTTGCATTTCCATGTAATGTTTTCACTGACTCATTCCCCTGCCCCGTGCTCATTTGAGTTGATCCAGTCACAACAAAATACCACTTAAAATATTGCAAACACCACAGAACATCCTATCTCCCATCAGATTTCTGCTGGCCGGTAGAGTCCAGACTTCCCCCCACATGAACAAGGGTGTTTTAAAGTCCATGTAAAAACAATCAATCTAAAAATGTGGTTTATTTAACAAGACATTTCTGTCAACTAAAGAACATATTTTCGACCTCTTCCAAACACTTTTGTTGTTAAAATAAATAGAGGTAAAGTAGGCAGCCTATACCTGCTTCTGTTCTCAGCTACAATGAAGCCAGCAATTCCCTCTTTGCACTTAACAGCTAATCCAAAAAGCCAATTCTTCACACTCAGTTAGAGCTGGCAAAGCTGTAAAGGAGACTGTTTTTTTCTGCAAGTTTTATGATAGATCCATGTTAGATTCCCTCACATTTTCTTAAATGTATTAATCTCCACTGTGTTCTGTGGCACTGTCTTCATAGAAGATGCTAAAGTACCTGCTTCTCTCTTTCAATGTTTTTGTTTGTTTGTTTTTTTAAATCCCAGGCTATTTCTCTACTTCTCCAGAAACTCTCTGTGATACAGACTATTATGTTGCTTACCAGAAGGGCCTGAACATGAAGTCTAGAACTTCTTATCCACTAGAGTTTTGGTTCAGTTCTTTGGTGTATACAATGCTATGTTGGGGAATCTACAATATAACTGTGTAATGAGTTTCTGGGGGTAGCTCAAGGACAGGAGATCTATAAAAGGTTATAAAAAGGATTGAAGGGGTAGGTTTCCCCAGCAATCCATCTGAGAACTCATCACTGCCTGTAGCTCAGGCCCTTGGACAAAAAGTGACTACAAATGCTGATCAAGTACTTTGTTTACATGTTGTAGAAGTTACATGCACTGTCCGTCCACTGTTGATTTCCAAAGATCTCTGGGTGGTGATTTTCAAGAGTCATTTCTAAGCAGACAACAACTGAGGCTTGTTTTCGTAAGGTACCATCAGCAAATTTGAAACAAACAAACAAACAACAACAACAAACAACCTCTTAAGCTGTTCATGTAAATTTTGAAAGATCTCTGTCGTGGTTTAACCCGGCCGGCAGCTAAACACTTGGTCGTGTACACTTGACTTCATCTGGATCTTTGGATGTTTGTCTGAGGTCTGGATCCTCATAAATCACTTCCCGTACGGCTAATTCCCTCAGGTACTGGATTCCCTTCTCCATAGTGGTCCACTTGCCTGGTAGACATAAAAGTTCTTCCTTGAAGGGATACCTTTCCCTCACAGCTGAGAGGAGACGCCTCCAGAGGCTGGTGGATTGTGCTCCATCTGCAATTGCTTTGTCAATGCCGGCGTCTCGAGCAAGGGATCCCAGCCGCTTGGCTTCCCTGCCGTCTAATTCCACACAATTGGCTCCAGAGTCCCAGCACCGGAGCAGCCAGGTGACAAGCTGATCACCTATAAAGCGACCAAAATCTTTTCGCACATCTCGTAGCTCGCGCTCGTTTAGGCTTCGGGTAGTTACTGTTGATTTTTCGACATCCTCATCTTCCTCCTCCTGAATCCTTGATGGCCCAGCGTCGTCGTCATCTTCGTCATCTCTATACCTAGTTTTGGCAGAAGCCTTACCTGGATTGGCAGAAGACTCTCTGCGTTCTAAACGACCTGAATCTCTATACCATTTTTTCACCTTTTCTACAGGGGAAGCTTGCACTGCTACTGCTCGTTTCTCTAACTTTGTTACAGGGTCTGCCACAGAGGTTGGAATACCCTCTGCAGGGTCAACTTGCACTGCTACAGCTCGTTTCTCTGACACGGCCACAGGAGCTGGAGCGGCTGCAGGAGCTGGAGCTGGAGCTGGAACAGTTGCAGGAGCTGGAGCTGGAGCGGCTGCAGGAGCTGGAGCTGGAGCGGCTTCAGGAGCTGGAGCTGGAGCGGCTTCAGGAGCTGGGACTGGAGCAGTTGCAGGAACTGGGACTGGAGTAGCGGCAGGAGCTGGAACTGGAGTGACTGCAGGAACTGGGACTGGAGTAGCGGCCGGAGCTGGGACTGGAGCGACTGCAGGAACTGGGACTGGAGCGGCTGCAGGAGCTGGAACTGGAGCGGCTGCAGGAGCTGGAACTGGAGCGACTGCAGGAACTGGGACTGGAGCGGCTGCAGGAGCTGGAGCTGAAGCGGCTGCAGGAGCTGGAGCTGGAGCGGCTGCAGGAACCGGATCTGGAGCGGCTGCAGGAGCTGGGGCTGGAGCGGCTGCAGAATCCACCGTAGGGGTCACAGTGGCCGTTGGATCTGTCACAGGGCTTGGAGTGGCCGCAGGGTCTGTCACTAAGTTGATAGCAGTATCAATGGCAGCTCGATAGGCATGAGCCAGGCCCCAGCACGTTACAATGATTTGTGTTACTTTGGAACTGCCAGAATCATGACACCTTTTTTTCAAGCATTCTGCCAGTTTTTGAGGATTTTGCCATTGTTCAGGGGTGAATTTCCAACACACTTGGGGTGCCAACTGCTCTAGATGCCTGCCCATATCCACCCATACTCCCTGCCACCCACAACTATACTGCCTCCGGGCAGATCTCCGGATGAGCTTCCCAAGTAGTTGTTTAACTTTAAGCAGAACCTGAAGTGCATTCAGGAGGCAGAACAACAAGACTATGGTATTCTGAGTATCCCAGAAATATTCAATATCTTGGAGAGCTATTGTGACAAGCTCAGGGGATAAGAGGGTGGTGAAGGAGGAAGGCAGAGTGATCCAGGAGGATACAGGGGTGGTGAAGGAGAAAGGGAGAGTAAGCAAGTAAGGAAAAATATCCTCCCCTTTCCCCTCCACAGATTGACTCCCTAATGGAAAAAAACAATAGGTATAATTGCTAATAGTTTCCAAGATACAGTTTCCAAAGTACAGAGTGGACGATGTTACTGAATACAAATAACAAGTTAGAGTCATGACCACATATTTCATCGTCTTATAAGCCATTGCTACAACACACAGTACCATAATGATCTGAAACCAGGGCCCGGAGAGGATAAACAACACGACAGAGAGCAAATATGGAAAATAATGTACTATAATACTCAATTTGGAAAACAGGCGCAGCAGAGTTGAGATTAAAGCAATCAGCATTATGACAAGTGACTATTAAGCAGGTCTAATCTTTACACCAATTTTAGTTTAACACACTCTGGTCAGATCTGCCGTTATCTCAACCTTTCGGGCCCCACGTTGGGCACCAAAAAGACTGTCGTGGTTTAACCCAGCCGGCAGCTAAACACCACGCAGCCGTTCGCTCACCCTCCCCCCTCCCTCTCTGGGACGGGGGAGAGAAATGGAAAGTGAAGCCCGTGAGTTGAGATAAAGACAGTTTAATAAGACAGGAAAATAATAATAACAAAATAATAATAACAATAATAACAATAATAACAATAATAATAATATGGTGATAATAGGGAAATAATAATAATATGTACAAACAAGTGATGCACAATGCAATTGCTCACCACTCGCTGACCGATGCCCAGCCTAACCCCGAGCAGTCCGGACCCCTCCCCCCAGCTAGCCACCCCTATATATTGTTTAGCATGACGTCAGATGGTATGGAATACCCCTTTGGCTAGTTTGGGTCACCTGTCCTGGGTCTGTCCCCTCCCAGCTCTTACTGCACCCCCAGCCTGTCCGTTGGCAGGACAGAGCAAAAGGCTGAGATGTCCTTGGCTTAGTATAAGCACTGCTCTGCAACAATTAAAGCATCGGGGTGTTATCAGCACTCTTCTCATCCTAAGCCAAAACACAGCATTCCACCAGCTACTAGGAAGAAAATTAATTCTGTGCTAACTGAAACCAGGACAATCTCTGAAATCCTTAACCATAAGAATAAGCAAAAAGAAAGATTTCTTTCACTTTACTCACTTCTCAGGCTGAAATGATGAGGATTCTGGGAGCTCATCAGCTCCTATTGCCTTGCAGTCAAAGACTCTCTGTGATTGCAGACACATCAACCACAAAACTAGGAATAAACTAGTGCTAGATACAATGGCTGCTACAGAAGTGCTAGGAAACATGGGGAATACATGCATCAAGCTTTGAGGGACAGAAAAGGTACAACATAATAAATGTTCGTTGTTTTCTAAGAGATGTCCAGGCAACAAACAATTGCAGAATCCCATCAGATTTCTTCAGGAAAAGGATATAAGGCTAATATTGAACGTATTTACAGTTCTGTATGGTGCAAAAGGAAAAAAATATATATATAAATGTTGCTCAGATCTAACCATCACAGCAGTAAAAAGGAATGAAATATTAACTTGTTTGCTCTTCTGCTTCGTTTCTCCAGCAACTATGTTAACTTAATGTTCCTTCCATAGAGGAAGCAATGTTTTACCAAAATCAGAAACCATAAGATTCTATCTGAAGGAACTGTAAGGGAATTTCTTTACAGGACTGAATGTTGTCTTTCCTGTTCTTCATAACAATAGGTTTGTGCCCCATCCAGCAAGACTAAATAGTAAAGCAATATGAAAATAGTACTAACTGCTTCAGGACACTTCAAACAATATTTTATTCACAGCAGCCATCAGCCTGGAAGAACTAAGTGGAAACATTTGGCAAATAACATGGTCCTCAGGAAAAAAAAAAATAAATAAATAACATAAAAATAGTTTACAATCGCTGCCCAATGATTTAGGGTCTAAAATATGCATTCTCTTCTTCAGCAATCACCAATCAAAATGACTCAACATTTGTGCATTTATGAAGACAGTCTTTCCAAACAATTGATTCCAGTCAGTGTTTCTCATTGGTCTATCATTATGAACTTCATGACACTGCTGTAGACAAAGTTTTCAATAATGTGTTTTGACAAAACATGAAGAAAATAAAGTTTGATGCGAGGCTCAAGAAAAGTGGAATTTATATGTATGACAACCTTAGGGAAACAAAAGATCTCAGTGAAGGCTACAGCTCTGATGATGACCTGGGCTGACTTGGCCTTCTTTCCTTTCTAGGTCATGTTGATGTGAAATGCAGAGACAGTCCTGAAGTCTACTAAAGAACCACCCAGCAAGATCCTGTACATGCTCATATTTCTTGTGTGGCAGCCTGTTCTGCAAATGAGACAGGATTCTGAGATCGGAAAAGGCTTTGACTTCATTTAGCCCCTTGTTAACCAAAACTGAGGTCTCCCACTCTCATTACCACTTTAATATTTTCACATTTAGCTGGTTGGGATTCTTAGTTACTCGTTTGGGTTGTTTAGTATAATGGGTCAGGAAAAGTAGGAGTATTTGGGAATAAAAATACATTGTGCCAGTTGGTATACGACTGAGAGACTAAGTAGAATGTTAAACCATTTTTTTCTCAACTTTAAAGGTACAATCTCAAATACAAAAGAATAAGTGAAATGACAAATATGGAAAGTTTTAATGCATATAAGAAGGGAGGAAAGTAAATATTCCTCATACCTCATCAGCAGATGTGACTGGTGATTGCTTGTCCCAGATGCTTTTTTATTAGTTCTTGTGGAATATAAAATATAAATAATCATATATTCTTTTTAGCTGAGAACTGGCAGGCTTACCTAACAGAGAAAGTTTGGGAACAATTAAGAAATTATTTAATGCAAGTTGGAATTGTCTTAATTTTTTTCCATAGTAGAATTATTGCAAGAGGTCAGTGTAAATGCCTAATCAATCAAGGAAATAAATTAGTTTAAGAGATTGGTTTTTTTTTCTCAAGGTTTGTTAATGGTGGTTTAGTTGAAGTTTCTTCAGAAGAAAGTAGCTGATACTAGAGAGTTAAATAAATTTCCGACTTAATCTGGTCTAGCTAAACAAGCCCATGTGCTTTACAGACACACAAGAAAGATAACACTGACAAAGATACATACATCTATAATGTGCCTCTGGAACATCTTCTCCTGCTCCAGATGAAGAATAACTTCTGACCTGATCCTATTCGGAACAGGGGCTGAACAACTCTTTCTGATATTTCTATCTATTTTTTATGCCCCCATAGTGAATATGAGTGCAGTTTTCTAAGCAGCATCCATGTGGAAACAAGGCCACTTGGCTATAAAGATTAATTATGCAGTAATGCAGTCCCAGGATCATTAATGTAAATCAGTCACTAGAGTGAACCAATCAAGCCTGTGAATTAAATAGAAACATAAATACAAAGTTAATTAATCATTTCACTCCCTGCAAATGTACAAGGCACTTTTGGAAGCTAAACACCTCCTGCCAAGTGTACCTGGCATATTCCAATAATCCAGTGGAGCAAACTGAAGCATCATTTAAAGAAGAATTTGAAATACAATGAAATACAACAACTAGAACAAAATCTGCTTATAGAGTGGTAGGAATTAAGTGGTTACAACACTTTCAACAGATTATATGTTTTGAATGAAGTATATTGCCTTGTTCTTTGAAGAGTCTATGCTTATGCGTGGTTGCCAAACAAACCAGATTTCACTATCCCCTGGGAACTTTTTATATTCACTAAATAAATAAATAAATAAAACATTTTCAATCAAGTCTTTTATTCAGTTTTGTGATTAGAAAGGCATTTAGAGGCAAGAGATCAGAACCCAAACTGTAGTGAGTAAAATGGCAATTTGATATTTTCAACAATAACGTCACTGCCCACCACCCAAAACAAAAGAAAACAAAATTACTTTCTCAATAAACATGCACATACACACACATAAACAAAACAAAACAAAACAAAATAAGAGAGAGAAAGAAAGAACTCTAACTGCCTTAGTATATACAAATTCTTTCATTCCTTTATCTACAGTCTCTCGGTGAGTTTTCAGGACATGCACTGGGTGATACTAACCAACAAAAAAGGACTAACACACTGTTAGCACAAACTAAAATCTTACATGGACATAAAAACACAGTGGGAGCATTTGTCCATAACACACAGGTGACCTGGCTTGAAAGTGTTATGGCTACTTAAAGTACATTCTCCGGGGATAAATGGCATACTTTTATTCCATCAAGGCAGAAAAGGTTTTAAATAATACAATTGAACGCACATTATCAAATACAAGCCTGTTGGGACAATAGAGATGGCAAAATGCTGTTTTCTTTCGTATTGCCAAAGTGGGCTGTACCAATACTGTTCCAGCTTTATAAGCATGGCTTACTCTCATGGGCATGCACACTTTCAGAAGGAAACCATTTGTTAATTTATATCAACCCTAAAGAAACAAAAATTTGAAATATTCCTTGGAAACTGACCTTAAAATGCATCTAGCTTTGACTAAAGACACTTGTGTCAGTTCTAGTCCTTGTCTATACTTAAAATAATTAATTAATAATAACAATAATAATATATTGTCAGTTCCCTTTTAGTCTAGTTATGACCACTATCCACCTCTTCCTTGCCTCTGAATTATGAATGCACAACTAGTACTGGGTGCGCGCCTACTACCAAGCTTTCCAACCATTCCCAACCCAGGGAGTGGGAGTACTGCAAGATCCTGAGTTGCAGTTTAGGTCAATCATAAACTTGTCTTTCCTTATCAGCAGACAAATTTAGTGAAAGATTGGCACAACAGAGCTCATGATGAAATACTTCAGTCGTATATCACTAGAGATAAAAATGATCTGCTCAGGCTTTGCTTCTGTAAGACTGCAATGAAAATTCATTTGTTTGTCAAAGTCCTGATCTGCAAGCAACCACAGAAATAACATAAATTCTCCAGGAAACATCAGAAGAATCTTGATCTTAAAAAACAAACTGAAAACCTTACAATGACTAGGAAGACAGGCTGCTTTGGGGTCTTTCACATTTAAATTGTGTACTCACTTCCCAGCTACCGTGGTGACAAATGCATTATAAATGCATAAAATGACAGATTTGATCTTAACAGATTAGCTTGATGAGATAAACACATAGAGTGATTTAATAGCATGCAACAAAGCAGATACTTTTCCTTTGAAACTGGAGTTTAAAAAGGATATGGTAAGTATCTTATTATCCAAGCAAATTAACTTGCTTTCTCAGAGACACACCAAATATCTGAAGATACCGAAAGACACCTTTTGGTTATTTTGCCTAGTTTCTAATTCAGGAGGATGAGGCAATAAACAGAGTTTTACCTAATATGTAGCAAAAGTATTCAACCTAGTATTAATAGAAATGAAACTTTTTTTTTTGCTTTATTTTGTTTTCAAAGATAAAATGAATAGCAATACAAAGAAGAGAAATACCTTCTATTTTCTACAACTGCTGATGAGTTACTCTTCTAGCTTAGCCAAATGATTTGAGCCAATATAATTCCTTGTCAGCTTTAATTTGTTTTTTAGAAAGTGAGAGGCAAAACTTGATGTCTGAGTAAACATGTATGTTTTCCTTACAGATAATCCTCAATTTCGTCTGACAGAGCACAGCTGAAATCACTCACTTCTCTTTAGAAGTCTAATTATAATAGCTATTTTATTGCAGAGATGGAGCAAGAAGGGTTTTAAATCTAGGGGAAATAAATAAATAAATAAAGACTTGTTCTCTTTTTACATAGCATATTTTGCATCTCCCTTTCCTTTGGCTATGCTCTTGTGGTATGGCATTTTCTCTGTGGCATCAAATGATGTGGCAAAACATCTATCTGGTCTGAAGAAAAGAAAAAGCACAATTAGCTTGTGTGTAGAGAGAAGTTCTAGAGATAGGTTAGGAACCACAGTCTTTGTAGGCATTCAGCCTTTCCTGAAGGGCTTAGGCAGCTATTTTTCAGGGTCCATGTTTAAAGCAAATTCCGTGCAAATTCTGCCTCCAGGGAATTATTTTACTGATCAAATATCCAGAGTCTGACATGCGGTGGAAACGAAAAGATGAAGGCATGTTCTTTTTCTTAATATCAGAACTGCCATCCCAGGTAATCTTATTTTTGTTCCAAATTCCTTTTTGTAGGATGTCAAATGTTTTGATTTCTTTCACATTGAATGTACAGGAAGTTTTGTACTTCTACAAGAAATTTTGAAATGCGTTCTGGATATATACATGTATGTATATATATCTCAGAGTGAGAAAAATATACAGAGTTGTTTTTACAGAGTAAAACCAAGCAAAAAAATTAACATCTTAACTCTTGATGTACATGTGAGTCTGTAAGGTTGTGAGTGTCTCATTGAAGAAGCAGGATCAGATTTGTGATATCGAAGATGAGAACAGCTTTTTGTAGCACCATGACTACCTGGCTACAGTATTTAAAGTCAGGACATGAGTAGCATTTTTCCTTAACCTTCCTAAAGGTAATGTCTTGACACCTTTATTTATATTGAAGAGTGTCTTATTCCAAATGTTGAACAACTCATTTAACAAAAAGATTCTGGCAAATGTTGGGAATACAACAATTTCCATAGATTACAATCTAAAACTTAGTTGTGTGACATAGTCTGCTAGCATGAATTCTCACACTCATGTGGTTTTTCACCTGCTTTCCATGGTATACTGGTATCTTCACTGGCAGCTTCCAATGCAGCGTTTTCAAGCAAGGTACCTACCATCTGCATCTACATTTAGTTTTTGAAATAGCGCTGTTCTCCTCTAGTGGCACTTATGAAAGTCAAGTTATTCCAGACTATGCCACGTTTGTAGGCTGCTTGTCTGCTTCTCTGCTCGAGCAATCTCTTATCAGCAGGAAAGACTCCACACAGTGAAGATTCTAGGAACAAAGTGCCACTTTTGTTTACAGCACTTTCCCTCTATGAAGAGCACTTAAAGATGAGAAAAGCTGCTAAGAACACAGATAGTGAAAGAAAAATTATTGGCAGAAGAGCTTTCAGGTTTTCCACCCATTGAGGACCTTTCCTTCAATTTGCTTCTGTTTATGATCCCTAGAAGGAGGGAATGAGAATGGATGAGCTATTCAGTCCTAACACCATCCAGCCACTGAAGTCTTTCTTAAACTACCTCCACTAAAGGGATACCAAAGCCACGCTTGCTGCAAATTCTTTCTAACTGGCAAGTATCTGGAGGAGTGAGAAAACAAATTTATTAGAGAGGAGAATTTACTGCTAAGAGTAAAATTGCCAGGACTTAATTTTTTAAAGATGTAATAAACAACTACAAAGACATCTGAATTTTGTCCTCTCTTGTCTGTTTAACTAATACTCTACAAGTATCTGAATGTTTAATTCTATTGAGGGCACGGAGCTATTTAATATGTACAAGAAATTATAACTAGAATACACTTAGGGAAAGGAAACTGAAAGCTGCTAATCAAAATGACAGTAATACGTATTGGTCTGTGGAATAGCATGGTGTGGGAAGGCATAAATTAAATTAGAAAAAAAATGGGGGGGGGGGCAAAAAAAAAAAAGCTGCAATGAAAATGCAACAAACGTAACACAGTGTGATAACTAGGAATCTTACAATTCTTATTTGCATTGTTCAGGCTGTTTTGGGGTGAGAAAAAAAAAATATCTCTAGTCTCCAACACTGGATTCTACTCATGCATCCTGTTTTCGGGTCTGTGAAGCTCGAGGTTTTTATTCTTTAATAAGTATTTAAGAAAAAAAATAGTATTGTTGGAGTAACACATATAAGGAAGGGCAGCAGAGTCACTTCATTAAAAAATAATAATTAAAACAGACAAAAACCTCTCAACAAATATTTGCCTTTATCACCAGTCCCTTTTCAGCCCACTCAGTACCAGTAACTGCTTTCAGGTTCAGGTGGTGCTGATGATGACAGCCCCCTTGAGAGCCAATACTTCTCATTCAAGAGGCCATGAAGACCCTGCATGCAGGTAAGGAGATGTAAAGTCAGCCTTGTCCTGCTGTGTGTGTCTGGGACATGAACCAATCTGACACTTTACTGCACATTGCTGAACCTATGAATGAAGCAATGAATTGAAATGAACATGGAAACATCTCATGCAATGTGGTAGGACCTGAGCAGATAATAAGGGGAATCTTCTATAGTTTTGCACCATCAATAGTTTTGCAACCTCAATACTCATGCCATCATCCTGCTGTCTTGCTTAGCTTTGGTCTGATGATCAGGCCTAGCAAAAATGAAAATAGAGTACAACTACCCTGGGAACTCAAGACAGGTGTTCTACTTGAAGACACAATCTAATATCACAGGCTCATTTCAGAAAGGCTGACAAGCAGTATTGAGAGTCACCAGTAAAACACCAGCTACACTTAGATGAGAGATAAAAAAATCAATATATATCATCATCAAATCTGTAATTTTGATCCCCCCCCAACCTATTCAAGTTCACTGCATTGCTACATAGTTCTTTAAAATATCACTCATTGCACTTTCCTATACCCCAAATGACTTGTGTTTCCATTTTGAAGACTGGTTAGAAATGTGCTTGTGTTCTTGAATTGCATCATTGGCTCAGAGGAAGCCATTCTTAGTACTGCAGCAAACTCTTTAAAATTGACAAAGAGTATGGGAATAGATAGAAACCCCTGTAGAGAATCCAGCATTGAGAGTTGACTGACTTGTTGGACACAGCATCGGTGCCAAAATGTTTCTTTCTCTGTTAGTCTCATGGAGATAGAATTCAAGGAGCTGGAAAATATAACCATCATTATAAATAAACTCTAACAATGTTTTCTTGTAATGTAGTGGAAATGTTTTGCCCAGCTTCAGAACTCTTTCTTCTTTTTCAAAATAAACGAATGAGCTTTATTCAATCCCTATAAAAGCCTTCTTTGTATCCATAAGATCATGCAGAATTATGGGTCCTATTTTGGCAGCAGTTTCTCACCATCATCATAATTAATTTGCAGACATTTGAGATATGCCAGTACAGCATCTGTGAACACACACAGGAACATGACCATCCTGAGTCTTACTTAGAAATTAGATCCTCCCCATGCCAGTCTCTACACCTATCAGTAAGTACTGACATGCACTAGAATCTGGAATTATCAGAAAATGAAAAGAAAGAGAAAGATCCACTCCCTCTCAGCCTGAGACAGAATTAAAAACAGACATGTCAGGAAAGTCGTAGAATCATAGAATATCCTGAGCTGGAAGGGACCATAAAGATCATCAAGTCCACTCCTGGTACCTCACAGGTCTACCCAAAAGTTTAGACCATGTGACTAAGTGCACAGTCCAAACGCTTCTTAAATTCAACAGTGATTTTACAGTTCAAATAATTGGATAGTTGACCATCCAGTTCAACTTTACTAGAACAGCATCTGTTTTTGAATGAGTCTGACTGACTCAGTCCTGATAAGGCATGTCCAAGTAACCTACATTTCGTTTTTAATGGTAACTTGCAAAGAAGATAACAAGCTTGTCCTCTTACATCAATGATGAAAAAGGAGATAAATGTTTGAGGATACCTTTATTCATTGCTTGGATGTATGTACATGATTTTTTTTTTTCTTTTACTTTCCTGAGTTATGTCAAAATCTTCCTGCCACCCTGGTTTACAGCCAAACTGCTGGGACCACCAAGATTCTCACTGGGCAAGAGGAGGCCTGCACATCTGCTGCCCACAGGCCCAGAACTCACAACCAGACCTGCATCTTGCTTTTTGTTGTTTGCTTGCTTGTTTTGTTTTTGGTTTAGCTTGTTGTAGTGGTTTCTTTGTTTTTGTTTTACTTTTCATTCTTGAGAAAGAAGCTGACTTTGGAGGTTTAAAATCGCATGAGATTTCTTTTGGAGACATGGAATTCTGAAACATCCTGTATGCCTTCAATGAATTTGAACTAATTTTCCTAGAATTTTCCCATGGACTGAGAAAACATTGTGAACATTTATAGCTAACCTACACTATGCCTATATTAAAATTAAAAATATAAATAAAATTAAAGTTACAGGAGAAGTACCACCCTTCCTTATCTGTAGATATTCCCCTTCCACTACTTCTTCCTGACAAACCCATCCTAATAAACCACTATCAGCTTAACATTCATGTGGATGAAATGACCTCTTCAACTCTTTTCTACTCCACTGCTGTTGGCCTCAATACATGCCTCTTTGCTGACACTACAGAAGAGGTGTGTTTCTAGCACAGTAGCCCACAGCTCCTGTAAACACAACTGACAATGTAGTGCTCTATCCCCTGACACCACAAGGAGATTGAAGCACCAGCAATGATTTCTCTGATAACAGTCCAAGATTAATTATTCTTTGAGGGCATTGTCAGTATTGTAACATATTTAGAAAGTGAATAATTATTTTGAAGTGCTAGATGGACCAACCAACTTGCCTAGGAAACTAACAACATTTTCAAGTACTGCTTGATAGCTGATGTAGAGAAGAGGCACTTCATATTGCCCCTCAATCTGTTCCAAAATCTTTCCTGCCTTACAATGTCTTAGAAAAATCTTACCCAGTGAGCAAGGATCTGGTGTGCTGCATCTGCTTTTCACCCTGCCTGACTTCAGGCGATTGCCCCTCTTCATGTCCCCATTGACCAGTAACATACCCTCATCACCTCCCACCTTAGGGCAGTCTCCCTGAGGCAGAGCATGACTTTTTATTTGTGCCACCAAGCGGGTCTCTACATGATGGAGGTCCATGAGGAGACCCCAAGGAATCACAGCACAGAGGTCTGGTCTGGAAACCCAGCCAGAGAGGGGTTCATCTCAGTGTTCCTTCTCTCTTTATCTCACTCCCATCTGCTTCTGCATTCATTCTAGGATTAATTGACTATAATGGTGGTAAATGATTTGAATGGAGAGTTACTCTAATTAAATTGTGGAAAGATTATGTACTTAGGTTTTCAATCTTTTTATGGAGAAAAAGAACTGAGGTTTTAACATAAAAATGAGTTGTATTTAGAGCACACTAAAAGTCACGATACTATCCAACTTCTTGTCTAAAAATATAACAGCCAATTAACACCGCTGATACCCATGAATACATATGTGCAAATTCTGCCCAGCACCTTGAGATGATCACAGGTACATGTATTTTGGGGAAGAAGGAGAAACAAAGACAGGTAGAGGCTGCATCACCATGGCTGGTCACACACGTGGACATGCTTGGAGTACTCTGACATAAATACAGCCTACTTGTGTCCAGGGCACCTTTGAGATAATGTTGACTAACCTGAATATGAACAGATTTCCAATGACTGATATTGAATGAATAATATCAGTCATATTAATAATATTATTTTTGTTTGTTTTGTTTGTTTGTTTGTTTTTAAATCACCTTATTCTCTGTAAAACACAGAGTCCACCAGTCATTTACGTTGGAAGGCACCCCAAGATGTTGTTGGTCCAATCTGCTCAAAGCAGGGCCAGATAGGCCAGGTTGCTTACTTCCTGCCCAGTTAGGAAGATTAGGAATTTTAGATTTCCAAGGATGGAGAGCTAACTGCCTCTGCCTGGGTCACACACACAGTTTGATCACATACCTGATATCTCCCTCCAGCCCCATCAGTATTTAAACAGCATTTTCTTTGCTTCATTGTGTGCCTCTTCTCTACAGCTGTACTCATCCAAGGGTGCTCCAACTGTCACCTCACCACCTTCTCATGAGGAAAGTAGTCTATCAGCCACCCTCACTTCACCTCCCTTCTGCAGAGCTGAACCACCCCAAGCCTCTCAGCCTATCCTATTACCTCCTGTGGAATCATTTAATGATGCTTCAGTTTGGCTAGCCACAAATGTTAGGCACTGCTGTGCCCAGTTGGCCAGTAATAGGAGGACCATGAGCCTATTTCAGACAGTTTCTGACTATTCAGCAATAGCTCTTGGCTGTTCTGCTCTAATGCTGCTCTGACACAGCCAAGCACCAACATCCACAGACACGTGCTCCCAAGAAAGGATGCTTCAAGGATGTAACAAAGCTATCCAATTTAAACATTGTGTTTAAACTTTTAAACAAAGTGCACATGAGACACATTACTTCAGAATCCGTTTGCTACATTTTCTGAAAATATGTGTTGCTTAAAAGATCTGTTTCTTGTACTTCTGAAATGCTGTTAAAAAAAAAAAAAAAAAAAAAAAAAAAAAAAAAGGCATGTTGAGCTTTACTGAAACATTCAGAAAGGAGAAAGCTCTCCTTAATTTAGGAAATCGATACCATGAAGGATAAGTGATATAGGATATGTATATATGCGTGAAATGACACCCATCTCTGGAGCTGGACGCTTGTTGTCTGAAAAAAACATGAAAAATGAGCCTGGATTGTTGCCACAGGGCAGTCACTGGAAAGGGATTCTTCTCACCAACCTTTAGAAGGTAAAAGTTTACATTTGACTGGTGTTTAGACTCTCTTTGTGATTGGTGGAGTGAAGTGTTGCTTTGGAAGCTCAGTTCAGCTGTCCTGCTTTAGATATTCACAGAGTGAAGTGGGGAACTGATCCTGGGAAGGACTGGTTTTCATGAATTACAGAGGTGTCTGGAGCACTGGATAGTCCCTAGGTCTCTACCAGTGCCTTTCCCATGTCCTCCACAAGCACCAGCCATGAGCAAAACACTGGGTCAGAGGGTGAGGTTCTCAAATACATGTTCCTGGTAGCACAGTGAATACACATTGCGGAGAGAAAAGGTAAAGCTAGGGGAAAATATCAAATATCAAAATATCAAATGATTGCTTCCCAGGCTGTTTGCAGTTTAATGAGGGGATCTGCTTCAGACATAAGCAATGTTATTACAGCTATTTCAGCCCTCCTTACATGTGATTAAGCATTAATAATGTGCAGAAGGAAGTTTGTTAAGAAATGATACAAGTTTGGCATAGATTGAAGTGTGGAAAAGAAAACCAAAAAACATTATCAGTAAGGTAGGTTGTTACACTGACTAACTGACTAAAGTAGATAATGTCTCAGCCACCCAACTTGGGGTGAGTGTTTTCTACTTAAAACAAACAAACAAACAAACAACAAACAAAACAAAAAAGTCCCAGTTAGAGCTGTAGAATTTGAAAAATCACCAACACCTTGAAGAGAAAAACTAACCTTATTGGTCCCAGTCATTGTGCCTCCACCCCCAGAGTTAGGGAGGCAACACCATCCCTAGCAGCAGCTCCAGTGCCTGAACTCCAGGTCCTTCAGCCCCAGTTATGGCAGGAAGAGCAAGCTCCAGCTGCTGCTTTTGACTGCTTTGGCCCTCATTTGTCCCTTCCTCCTTGCCTCAGTCAGCTCATCCCACTTACTACTTTTGTTGCCTTTTGGACAGTGTTGTCTGATTTGTCTACTCTCATGCCCAAGATAGAGCAAATACCTCTCCCTGATAGGACGGTAAATCCCTAAATAATTTGGCAATATGAAAACTATGCTTCAACTGAAGTACCATGAAAAATACACTCTCATCACTTTTTCTCTCCTAATGGGTGTATCAGAGGTCTTGCAGTTTTGAATTTGGGTTGTGCTAGTGTACTAGAGAAAATACAAATTTGGGGCTGTGACCTAACCTTTAGCACCCCTGGATTACCAAAACACAAGTTCAGCTTTCACATTTGCACTCATGTCAAAATCCTGCATCTGCTTAGGACTAGAAGTCGATGTCTGCAGCACCGTTTCCATAATGACTGCCAATAGAGAACACAGCCTCACTGCCTGTGTGACTGTGGCCTCCTACTGTTTGTCAATTTTGCTTGGGAGCTGGATTATTTGATTAGACTTGTTCCTGCAATTTCACCCTGCACTGTGCAAAGATGCTTTCCCCCCACCACAAGGCTGCAAAGGCAGCAATGGGGAAAGTTCAAAGAAAGAGCACTGGACTGAGATGACTCACAGGATTGATCTCCTTGATTGCTTGTTCTGGGATCCCCTTGCTCTTCCCACAAGCCGCCTCTGCTCCTTCCACTTGGCTGCCTCATGGCTCACGGCAGCAGACGTGACAGTGCCAGCCCACATCCGCACTGCGGAGCTGGAGGAGGACAAGCTTTCTGTAGTGACTCATGATAGGTAAAGCCATGATTCCTGTAGAAAAATCCTTTTAAGCCTTTGTTGGCAAAAGGATAATTTGATTTTAGCTGCCATACCTCTGCTCTCTTAAACTCACCCCTAGCCCAGCTTACAGGGGGCAGCCTTACATGAATCTCTCCCCAGAAAAAAAAAAAAAAAAAATTAAAAATGATGCCTTGCCCACTGCCAAGCCCACTGCAGCACTACAAAGCACAAGTAATGGAAAGTCAGCCCTACACGCCTTGCTAGGGTGAAGGGGGGAGGTGAGGCATGCATCCTGCAGCCCCTGGAGGTCAGCAGTCCTGAAAATCTCATCCTCGGAGTGCTTCACACTGACTTCAAGCATCATAACTGTAACAACTCTGTGTGCTCATTCATCTGCCCTCTTTGGAAAAATGGGGGCAAAGGAGAAAAACAGGCTGATTGAAGAGGTGGCAGGGTTACCAGCTACGAGGTGTTTTAGGGTGAGCTTAGGAGCACAGCATGGCAGTGCTCAGTACTGGACAACGCCTCGCCTACCAGCAATTCTGCTCATTTGCAAGAATTCTCAATCCTATCCCCAAATCCCCAGAATTACAACTATCACCTCACCACGTCAGGGCCCTACTATTTCCGACATTTGGAAGGAGATGCCGAAATGTTTTCTTTTAAAGCCTGATTAATGTTCCTTGACAGATCACATGTTTCATTAAATTAAATAATGTTCCAATTAATTGATCTGTTTGCAGACATTCTTAATTTAGTAAATGCTGAGGAGAATGCTAAAATTACCATTATATTTCTGACAGAAGCACCACTAAAGTCTGATAATTTATAGCTTTACTGTTTTCTCTGATGGCCTGAAAAGCTTTTAAAGCTAAATTCTGTAATCATGTTCATCTTTGGAAATTAGTTTTGTGAAACCACACATTTAGTTCTTGCTGAGAAATCTCATTTTAGTCATTTTTAGCATAATTTATAATGCATAAACTAAATTAGCTTTTGTAGCTAAGCCAGCACATTTTTCTCTAATTTTTATCTCTTCCTAATATATTTTTGACCTTGAGAACGGCGATGTCTGTAGGATACTGCAGCCCCAGAACAAAGGAATCATTTCCATTCCATCACTATGGTTACACTTTCTTCTGTCTCCAGCACTGAGACGGCTGGAAGTGTTGTATCCTGAGTCCTCAGGAGGGCAAGAAAACTTCATTTAATGTCATTTAGTTCTGATTACACAAACAAGCACACACAGCAGAGCCTGGAACGTAGCAAATCACTGCATTGTGTTTACACTGAATATGAGATGCAACCAACAACAAAAAACGGGTACCACGAATTACTGTCCCTCCCATGCTGTTTCTGCAGCCACAAATGTTCATGCCTGCTCATCTCAGGTGGTTCAAGCCAGAGTGCTGTGCAAGCACCAGCACCGCCTGTGGGTTCAGCTCAGTGCCATCTCCTTGGGAATCTTCATTCTCCACAGGGACAATGAAGACAGAGTGGAATTAAGAATTGTAACTTCTCTCTGACCTCCAGAAATTTTTATTTATTGAATAATTTGAAATGTCTTTATGTGACTTTATTCTAACCTAAGAAATAAAGCTGTGGAACCAGGAAAACGAAGCACTTTTTTTTTTTTTTTGTGGCAAAAGGAACATTCTTCTCACCAATGGTGCTGCATTCTTTCAAATAACTTTATACCTATCTGGCAATAGAGTGCAGTGGGTCAGAATTTACCTCCTAGTTTTTTCTTCTTTCCTTAGGCAGGACCATTATTCTGCCATTTGACACTTTTTGCATTGAAAACCTTGTGTCCTGTACCATCTATCTATGCAAATTTGCACAATGGGCATATCTCATTACTGAGAAAAACACACTCCAAAAACCCACTTGTTCTTTGTAACACAAGGTCTTACCTCTCACCTGTGTTTAAGGGCTCAACCCATTAGAGGCTACATTCAGAGCTAAGATATGTTGCTATGAAACAATTTATCTGGAAAACCTAAACTAAACTAAACTAAACTAAACCAACCAAACAAACAAAAACAACAACAACAAACACACTAATCAGCTTTCAGACTTCAATTCAGCAAAGGTTTCCTATGCCTGCAAAAAATTAAACACATACTGAACTCAAAGAATGGCTTCTTCATTGGTAGTCATCAACACTACATCATGGTGCTTCCAGTTCTTTTTTTTTTTATTTCTGATTATTTACTTATTTCTCCCTGCAGAGTTATGGAGTAAAATTTTTCATGTCACACTGAGATTTCAAAAAATGTTTATCTGAATATTCTTTTTCTTTGGAAGGATTACAAATGAAAAAAAAATGAACAAGGTAGAAAAAAAAATCCACCCTGAAAGTTACCTTTGATAAAAATTCATTTTTCACTGAAAAAAAAAAAAAAAAAAAAAAAAAAAAGGAACATTCTATTTTATTTTATTTTATTTTATTTTATTTTATTTTATTTTAATTTAATTTTATTTATTTATTTATTTATTTATTTTTTCTGTGAAAATCTTTTTCACAAGAAGTTATCATTAAAATGCCTTTCAGAAAACCAGCTCCCCTGGAACTCTCATGTTACAAAAATCTGATCTCAGATTTTTTCTCTTTATTTTATTCAGTCCCTACTAAATACACATGCTCCCTCCTGGGCCACATATTCCCACTGTGTTCTGCTCAGTCCTGCCACCCTCCTCTTGCTTCGTCTCCTATACAGAAACGTCTCAGTTCCTGCACTATAAAAGACTGCTCTCTTTTTGTTCATCCTTCAATGATCAGTCCTAGAGGCTGCTGATTTTTCCAGTTTTCATTAAATATCATCATTCTGAAACATTTCTGCTCTGTAATTTGATCAGAACAGTGCTTTACACCCAAAATCCATCCAGTAAGTCACACCATTTGACTAACGTCCAGTCGAAGTAATTTGACTTTCAGTAGCTCCAGCCACACTACTCTACTTGACTCTTCACAAAATAACTTCAAAGAACTGTCCTAGAAGGAAATTTTAGGGACAAATTCATTTGATTAATTAAAAACAAAAAACAAACAAACAAGAAAAAAAAACCACCTCCAACCAACCCCCTAAAATAAACCTGCAAACCAACCCACAATTGTAGATAATACTTGTTAAGTATAGAGTATTGGTTGAGTAAGTTATTCATCATGGACTGAAGGAGTTAGGTCTTTTCACTGTGGAGAAGAGAGGGCTCAGAGGGGACCTAATCATAGTATTCCAGTACTTGAAGGGTGGCTCTGAAGAGGACAGGGTCCCTTTCTCCACAAAGAGTCACATGGAGAAACAAGGGGCAATGGGTACAAGTTGCACGGGGGGAAGTTTCATTTTGAAGTAAGAAATACACTTTTCACAATGAGAGCAACCAGTCACTGGAATGACCTCCCCAGGGACGTGGTAGAACCCCTTTCACTGGAAGTTTTCAAGATGAGCTTTCAAGATGAGCTTAGGGTGCTAATCTCATCTACACTCCCTTTTCCAACAAAAGGTTGAACCTGATAGTCTTTTGAAGTCCCTTGCAACCTGAGCTTTTTTGTGGTTTTGTGACTATGATTTTCAGCTTAGAGAAGGATCTGGAAAGACCTTACAGCAGCCTTCCAAAATCTAAAAGGGGCTCACAAGAAAGCTGGGGAGGGACTCTGTGTCAGGGAATGTAGTGATAGGACAAGGAGTCATGGCTTTAAATTATAATAAGGCAGGTTTAGATTAGATATAAGGAAGAAATTCTTACCTATGAAGGTGGTGAGGCACTGGCACAGGCTGCCCAGAGAAGCGGTGGATGTCACATCTCTGGAAGTGTTCAAGACAAGACTGAAATGGGCTTTGGGAAACCTGGAGGTGTCCCTGCCCATGACAGGGGGGTTGGATTTGGGTGGTCTCTAAGGTCCCTTCCAACCCAAACCATTCTCTGATTCTATGTATATATATTATGAGCTCCTGTTTATCATGACCATTTTAATCTCACTATTCTTGTTGATAATAAAAACACAATCTTGGCAAAACATTACATAGATCAGTTAGAGCTGGGTACTGCAAATAGGCTTGTTAGGTGTAGTTTTTTAATGTTATGTGTTACTTAAACATGAGACCACTACAAATCTTCTCAGATGACACAATACCTCCCACCTGCAGCAAGGCCTCTCCAAATAGGATTTCTCACTTCATCCACCCAGGGAGCTATAGGAATTAGTTATACTGCTGAGAAGTCATCAAGCAAAGAAGTACTTCTGAAACATCATGTGGGAGAGCAAGGAATAATATTACCATCACTGGCACCCGGGTTGGATAAGTATATTCTCTTATGATCAAGACTATCAGAGTGTAACCAGAATTTAAAAGTAAGAGAGGTCCATCCAATGACAGAAAGAAGGACTGGACAATGGAAGAAAGACTCAGGCTGAGCTATACTTACTGAGGTCTAAACCTGGAGGTGAGTCCTGGCCTGATTTCTTCTATGAGAGAGATAGAGAAGGTGAAGATTGAAACAGCATACATTTTCCTTTTAATTTCTGTCTTCCCCTAAATTATCTAGAGTTTGGTACTCATGTAGGTATATGCTAACATCCATATTTATACTATGAAACAAAATGACTTCATGTTTAAGCACTGAATGGAAGCAATTCTGCTGTCATCACACATAGTCATCACAGAAGAAAAGTGTCAAAACACTCTAAGGTGAAGCAAATCTTCCATTGTCCTGTTGATCCCTTCCAAACTCAGTCGTGCTGAATATTTCATCCACCCGGTGTTTATCTTGTATTTCTTGCACCAGTAACTAAGATGGAGGTCCTATTAATATGTCTATAAATGCACTGTATTAATAGGTCTATAAATACACATTGTACAATTAAAGACCAACTCTCTACTGGGTAAAATGAGGAGAAGTAGACAAAAAGGAACAGGTGCAAATGGGAGGAGAGGAGATAGGAGAACCCCTCAGTTCTAGGTATGAAGCAGCAGTTTCTATACTTTGAAGTCTGACTTGGGTGGGATGTCTTTGGGATTGCCTTAATAAAGTTTAAGAATGCATTGTAGGAGACAATGAACTTAATGTGACTTAAGCTACTGTATAGTCTTGAATCCTCACCAAGAAAAGAGAAACATTGCATGCAGAGAAAGCCTCTGTAATGTCCTGTTTGCGTATTTCAGAGCTCCCAGAACAGCTTTTTACTGCCTCTCCTTAGTTTCTGTCTGGCACATTTCCAGCCAACACTTCCAGTACTGTCAAACTCTATTTCATTTTTCCTTTCAAGTGTTTTAAATTTCAACTATCATAATTTAATTTGAAATTATCTTCAGACATTGTACGTGGGCTGCGAGTGTGAATAGTCGGGGGAAAAAATGGTAATAGCAATTAAGACTAAGGGAGGTTCTTATAAAAGTGTCATTTTTTTTAGGAAGAGTTGTAATAGTACTTTCTGTCAATATAATTCTCCTTTTCACAGGTAATAGAAATAAAGATATATGTTAGAAGCATGCATGTTGACAAATTAGAATAGCTTAGACCTGCAGAAACTGTTTTTCCTGTGTTCCTTATCCAGCTAGACACTTACTTTCTGATTCCCGCTTTACTGCTCTGAGTTTTCTCACAAGAATGTGAATCAGTTTTATTTCTGAAAGATGTGCATGTGACAGACCTAAACATTAGTGCTTGTTTTAAGAATTTCCCATCTCGAACAAATATATATGCATAAAATGTACTCACATGAATATATGACATTCTCCTGATGAATTATTGTTTTGATTATAAATACACACAACCCCGGAAATTCTCATTTTATGATTGCTTTCTATTGCTTAGATCCTGGGATGAATTCCTCCAAACTAGGGCTTAGGCCTGAATGGTTTTGGAAAGTTTAAGCATTTCATCCACTTCTGAGAAATCCAGAAAGTAAATGGTTTGGCCAACTGAGAGAGCGAGGGAGAGAATCTCATTTTGAATTTTCTTTGAACAGAGAACATCATCTCTTCAAGCTTTGTAGCCAGGACACGTGATTTTGTAAAGGAGTTACCTTTTTGACAAAGATATGCCCTTTACTGCCACCATGCCTTTGAAAAACAGTGGTTTGCACACACTCAGCAGAGATGTGCCCAGCAGTGAGTGCGGCTGCATAATTCATGAATACACCAGTCTGTTCTCTTGCCTGGCGATTTCAATGCTGTACCTGCATCCATCTTCAAACCCTACACAAGAGCTGGAATCTCATCTCCTTGTGTTGAATAGCCACCCTGCCACTATGTGGGCTCAACCTAAGGGCGGAGTAGTTTCATTTAAATTTAGAGAGCTAGTCTTGCATGGATGTGGCAGAAAGAACAAATTGGGATAAATGGCTAGGGAGAAGAAGCGAAGGAAGACCAAGGCCAGGAGTGGCAGGAGTGAGGAAGAAGCAGGGCTGGGAAAGGGCAGCTACATTTTGGCCTGATTAGGGTCAGAAAAGCCAAATCCAAAGCTCAATACATAGATTGAATATGCTTTTTGAGACCTTTGCAAAACTGAGTGATTAAACACAGAGAGGGTGCCTCTGTGCAAAACAGACACAGGCCCAAATTAAAATTTCTTCCCTGTCACCATATCTGTTGTTACCTGTCAGTAACTAGCTCTTGTGTTTTGACAGTTTTATCAAGAATATATATTTACAAAACTATGCCTAGACTGAGTAGGTAAAAATAAATCCAAAGGTGAAGTCCTTGTGCAACTGGAAACTACTGTAGTTTTGTCTTAAATTTCATCTGGCTGAGGACAGCATCCTGAGTAGCATACCACAAAGAGTTTATGTTAACCACTTCTGAGTAGTTTTTGCACTGTAAATTGCCATTATTCCTTTAGACTTTCAGTAATGTGGCAGTATTTACTGTACTTGCAAAATTCAAGCAGCACAGTACATGTCTTCTGCTAAAGTCATCAGCAATCAAGCAGTTTCTCAGAAAATAGGGACACATCAATTAGTCTATATAAAGATCTACTAAATCAAAACAAAGAGAAAAAGGAATGGTTCCTTGAAAACAAAAAGCTCGGTTATGGTTGGTAACTTCCTAGCAAACAGTGAGCGTCTCATTAGGCATGCTAAAATCAATCAGGAAAAAAAAAATAATAATTGGAATAATCTTCCAACGCACAATATTTTTGGTATATGAATGCTGTGTGGCTTGTTTGTTACTAGGCTGCAAGACCTTTATTTCATATTTAATATTGAAAATTTTAATACTGAATATTTAATACGAAACAAAGGTCCTGCAGCCCAGAAGCAAACAACTTGCAACACTCTAAATGCAAATGTAGAGATAAAGTGAAAATCAACATACTGGAACGATTATGTGATCCTTCAAGGTCTTGCAGCAGACTGCAGAGAATAATAATTCCTGGCTACTGTCTTGTATAAGTAGAAGTTTTCCACCAGCTGGAAAAGGACCAAAAGTCATTTACTGGTGGCTTGTCATTGGTCTGCTGAAATACTGTTTTCTGTATTGCTTCATTTCGTGCTGTAAGAACAGCAAGAATTTCAGCAATCTAAGTGTGCCTACTTTGAGAAATAAAGGAAAGGAAAAAACCCACAAAACTATAAAGGTGAGAAAACCTACTTTGAGCAGAAACACACTGGATTTTTTATTATTTTTTTTATTAGTATTATTATTTTTGAAAGTTCCAGGCAATTCTGAATTCACTTTAGTCTTCAGGCAGATGACTGGATCAGTCTCAGCCATCTTCAGTGGTATTTAATTCTCTGCCACTAAATCCAGGCCCCTAAAAGGAAACATAAAAACTGTATGGAAAAAAAATGAACTTCCTTCAGAGGAGTAATTTTATCTGAATTAGAGTCAGTTCTGCCCAGAGTTTAGTCACCAGCACAGCACTCCCTGCTGCTGCAGCTGAGTGGGTGTCTTCCTCATCCCATCCAGTCCAGACCAACCAACCCAGTGCCATGTTTATTTTGTGCCATAGATCTGCCTTTGGAAACCTCACCTGCATCCCCCCCATCCAATGGCTCTACCTAACACATAGCTCTTAGTGTAAAAAAAAAAAAAAAAAAAAAAATATATATATATATGTATATATATATATATATATATATATATATATATATATACAACTTGTGCAGGAGTGCTATGTCCTCTCTGCCACATTATCCCATGGGTTTGTATGCTAGCAGAGGCAAAGGCAGGCTGAATGGACAGCTTGCAAACCCTTCTCTTTGGGCAGCTAGATGGAGGCTGCAGGTGGGGAGAGAATGCAGGAGGGAGCAGCACTTATCCATGCACGACCTCCAGCACCTTAGGAGAAGGTGCAGAGTCCAGAACTGAGGGGTCAGTGTTGCTTGTGCCAAGAGGCTAAGCTGACTGCAGGCAGAGATGAAGCAGGCAGCTGCTCAAAACAGCAGTTCTGGGAATGGAGAAGGAGGTGGTTCAGGATGTTCATTGCAGCCCCCATCACATCATCTGAGCAGCTCAGAGAATGAGTGGTGCATGGACCGTTAACTTCTGCATCCACTGGCACAGGGCACACTACTCTTTCAGGTCTCAGTTCTGCTCAGAGGAGATGTGGAATGGGAAGTGCTTCAGCACGTACACTCAAATCTTGGTGGAATCAATGTGATTTGTTTCAAGTCTAGCAGGCTGTGGCTCTTAGCACACATACTTAATGTTGCACTTTTAGGATGCCATTAATGTTCCGATATATTATTAAATAGACTAAAAAGGGAGAAAAGAAACAGCAGATACCAATTACTATTAGTAGAAGCTGTAAATACCCTGTCTTTTCAAATTTTCAAGTCTTGCAGATTTGAATACATTAATGTTTTTTTTAATATATATTAATTTCCTATCAAACTTCAAAGTGAACGGTCTTATCAAGCCAGTTTCAAGTGTACTGCATAGGTGAAGCTAAATGTCCTGGGGACATAAATACAACACATTCAACTTGCATTTTCAGATCTGTCCCAATTTTTTATAATAATGTTTATTAACTGTATTTAAATATGATATATAACAAATATAAAAAGGTCTAGGAAAATAACTTTTAACAATGACTTTGCTCTAAAAAGTCATGAATTCTATAAGAAGTATTACTATTTTGTTGAAAGTGCTACTAGGCTGTAAAGTATATAGGACTGAGCACATTCCTATTGAGGTCAATTGGAGATTTACTACAGATATTTCTGCAATGGGAATAGAGATAACACGTTAGTTAAAATCAGAGCCTTACAAAACCAGTTTCTATAATCTTAATGCATCTCAGATACCATTAACTTCTACAGAGATTTCTGGCAAAAGCTATTTGGGAGTGAGATAAGCAAAATATAATTCTCTGGGGTTCACTGTAATAAAAATAGAAGCTTAAAATCAGGAGCTGGCAGAGAAAGAGAGAAAAGACTGGCTGATGAGTATTTCTATAGGAATATCTTTCCTTAATCAGGTTTTGAGAATATGGGGGGAATATTTACTCTCTGGGGAAAGAGAACATACTTGTCATTAACTTGTCTTCTTTTTCTGATGGGTGTAGCCATCCAGCGGAGTAGAAATATACTGAACTGAAGTACAGGAGAAAACAAAAGCACATGACTTTGGTCAGATAGACCCTATTTGGCAGCTTCCAGCATTTCCAAGATATCTAGGTTCACTTGGACAGCATTCCTAATTTTAATAATGCATATAACCTAGTCTGTTTTGATGGAAACAGATTGCTGATAAAATGATGGTTCTTAAAAGGCTGTGGCTGCTGTTGTACAGAAACTTTACAGAAAATCTTCATTAAATGTGCGTATATATTTAATATCCATGCCAATATATATAAACATATGAACTGTGACTATTCCACATAATGTATAGTAATATAAATTATAAAAGGACAAGTTAATATTACAATTCCAAAACTTTAAATCTGGCCACTGTAATATATATCAAAGGTATTCATTGCAAATTCTGAATCTTACCAACAGAAATACAGTTTGCTTTTACTCTGAAAGTATATTACTCACAGTTTACATAATGTCACATACAATGTTGTTCCTTAGACCTCAACCTATATAATGTCCAAGATCCAACAGTTCTAGGGAACCTGAGAAATAAGCTCAATGCAAGCTCTTACAGTATAGTCTCTACTATTAAATTCCTCCCCACTCAATAGCTGTGACCAACATCTCTATCGTGGATCCAAATAGTCTGTGGAAATATTTGGGTATTTACATGCTGTTTTCATTCTTCTGCAGTTAGAGTAAGGAAGACCATTAAGAAGACATAAATTTAAAAGTCTTTAACTTCAAGAAACTCGGATTTGAATCCAAACTTTGTAACTCAGCACTTTATTGAGTTAAGTAAAATATCCATAAATAAATTTAAATCGTGTATGGTAGTCATTCTAGTCGTTCCTTCACATACTAGTGAAGCCAGGAAAATGCTTAGGGGACTGTAGGTACTAACCCTGGCACAGAAAGAAATGGGAGGGACTGGAACAAACCTTGGGGGTTGTTATCTTAATAAAGCATTACCCCAGGAACAGCCTGTCCCCACTGGACACAGCTCAGTGGTTTGCTGTGAAGTTCAGATTGCAGACAAAGAGGATGGCTACATGCAAGACAGATGGGGAAGTACCAGTGGGGAAGAGAGGACCTAACAGCAGGCCACAGTAGGGCTGTTATCCTGGCTGTGGCACAGGAGTGGTGCAGAAGCTGCAGATATTAGCCAGAAGAAGGCACAGACACAGAGTACAAAGCAGGAGGCTGATTTGATAATTTCTTATTTATGTAAATTAAGAAAGGAGCCATGGTCGGTGATGAAATTTAGGAAAATACCAGTAAAGGTCCTCTTCCATAAAAACTTCAACAGGGAAAGCCTGAACTAAACTATTTGTCTGGAGAGACTTACCACAGAAAGTGGTAAGGTGTTTTCTCATATACAAAACTCAGGAGGCAAATAGTGTAAATATAAGACACCACAATGTGGAAAGAAAGCTTAGAGGACTAAATAGAAGAATTGGAGCATGCACCTCATGAATCAGTGTGATAAAATGCATCTCTGGCTTTTAGCAGTAGTGTTCAAAATGTTTTTGTATGGTTTCAGGGCATCTGCTTAAAACAAGTTGAATATAACTTTTAAAATGTTCAGGTTCTCTTGAAAAGCCTACAGATACAATACATTTTAAAGAGGTGCAGAAGGGTGAAAAATCAGGGTTTCAAAGAGATTTTTTATTTTGTATACAGCCTTGCTTTTGCTACCAGTAGGGGAGAATATCAAAAGCTGCCTGAAGCAAAACTCCCATCAAATTCTGATGGGAGTTGAACATTCAAATCACAACTCAGCTTTGAAAACATCAGCCAGAGAATCTCAGCTTCACACATCCTGTTGCTCTTCCCTGTCACATTAAATTACTGTGGATAAAACTCAACACTTCTTTAATTAACAATTAACTTATTTTTACATCCCTCTTCTCTTCTTTGAAAAAGGTTAAAAAAAGTTATAAAAAATGGAGAAAAACAAACAAACAAACAAAAAAGACTAGTAAAATTTTCCCCTTTCAAAATGGGTTTATTAATTCATCTTTCAAAAATGGAAGCCTTCTCATTCTGTTCCATTCCATTCATGAAAATATTAATTTTGTTTGGGAAAAAATCACTCCTTGTCAAAAGGAAAATGTTTTGTCAGCTCTGCTTTGCAGCTAGCCTATCTGTCATCTGTATATGATTTCCCACCTTTGTAAGGTATGAATACAAAAAAAAAAAAAAAAAAAGGACCTAAATCATATTTTTTCAAAAATAAATAAAAATGATTACATGTGTTCCAGGCAAACATGGCAGGCTTTGGTATGTATCAACAAGAAACAAAATCTGTTTCATATTCAAAATTAACCAAGTTTAGTAAGCTATTCCAACTACTGAGATATATTGCTTAACATGATTTCTATTTGTGTATTTCCTTTGTTGCCTATTCAAGTTGCCTATTCAAGTGGCTCCAAATTTTCTAGGCTTGTAATCATATTGTCGTGTGCCATATCTCTCATGTTTCATATCATATATGCGTGCCATATATGCTCATATTTTATATCATATATACCACATCATCTCCTTTATCTGTGTGATGTGAGATCTGTGTGATGTGAGATCTGTGATGTAAGATCTCCTTGATCAAGATGATCATCCTGATGATCTCACATCTTCATATCACATCTCCTCTCTGAGAGGCACTGAGGCTCCTATTTACTGTACAGACAATCTCTCCAGAGAGGTTTGCTGCCTGCCTGGGGCCTGTATTCTTGATATTATGAAGAGGCTACAAAGTCTGGTGGGTGCCAAAGACTATCACCCCTTCCTACTTTTTCAAATAGAATTAAATGATGCTGTGACAAGGAAACTCTGAATATCAAAAAAGGATTTCATGTCCCTTAGAAAGATGTTGAAGGTATTGGGAGCATAAGTAGCATTCTCCTCTGTCCTCCCAGTTGGTGACTGGGACCCAGGAAGAAGGAGATGAATTGGTCAAGTAAATTATTCACTGAGAGGTTGGTGCCATGGGGTTTGGGGTTCTATAATTCTGTATGTGCTTTTCAGGGATAGGGCATGCTGTCATTGGATGGGGTGCAGCTGTCCAGGTGGGGCAAGAGTGTTCTGGGCGGTAAGCTGGCTTGGCTTATCTGGATGGCTTTAAACTAGATGCAGTGGTGGAAGGGCATGCACCTCAAATAACAACAGGGAAAAACTTGTGAACTGTCTCAATGAAAACAGGAAGGGTTCTGGAAATATGATAAGACTGATAGCCCAGCTGAAGTGCCTCTACAGCAACATACACAGCATAGGAAAGAATCAGGAGGAGTTGGAAACCATGGTACTATTAGACAAATACGACCTGATTGCTATCATAGCAACATGGTGGGATGGATCACGTAACTGGAACACTGGAATAGAGGGCTCCAAACTCTTCAGCAGAGATAGACATGGAAAGAAGGGAGGGGTGTTGCCCTCGCCCTCTACATTAGGGAAGGGATTGATTGCGAAGAAATACCTCTGAGAAAGAGCCACGAACAGGTTGAGAGTTTGTGGGTGAGAGTTAAGGACCACACCAATAAAGGACAGCTTGAGTTGGGGTCTCCTACAGGTTGCCTGATAAAGGGGAGCTTGTGGATGAACATTCTTGCTTCAGCTACAAGGAGCATGACGCTTGCATGCTCTCATCCTGATGGGGGACTTCAACCACACGGAGGTCTACAGGGAAAACCACATGGCAGGCTCTAAGCAATCCAGAAGATTCCTAGAGTGTGTTAAGGATAATTTCCTGGTCCGGGTATTAGACACACCAAACAGAGGAGAAGCGTTACTGGACCTGGTGCTCACAAATTTGGAAGAGCTCATTAAAGAGGTCAGGACTGGAGGCAGTCTGGGCTGCAGTGACAATGCCCTGGTTGAGTTTTTGATCTCAAGGAATATGGGCCTGGCAAAGAACAAAGTCAGGACCTTGAGCTTCCAAAGAGTGAACTTCAGGCTATTTAAACACATAGTAGATGAGATCCCTTGGAACACTGTCCTTAGTGACAAAGGAGCTGAGCAGAGCTTGCAGCTCTTTAAGGGTGTTTTCCTTAGAGCACAAGAATTCTCCATCATAAGAAAGCAGGCAGGGAGAGCAGAGCAGAGTTTGACCTGCTGGTGAAACTGAGGTTCAAGAGGGAAATGCACAAGCAGTGGAAGCAGAGATACGTGGCCTAGGAAGAGTACAGGGATGCCGTCCAGATGTGCAGGGATGGGATAAGGCAAGCCAAAGCATGGATGGAACTGAACTTGGCAAGGGATGTAAAGGGTAACAGGAATGTATTCTTTATATAAGTGCATTGCTCAGAAAGGAAAGGTCAAGGAGTGTGTACCCCTTCTGATGGATGAGAAGGGTGAATTGGTAAAGATAGGCATGGAGAACGCTGAAGTACTCAACAACTTCTTTGCCTCAGTCTTCCCTGCCAGTCAGGCTTCCCAAATCTTTTGTTTTCCTCAACCCATAAACGGAGGCCAGGGGAGCAAAATGCCACACACTTTAAGTGAAGAGCAAGTTCGAGACCACCTGATGAAACTAAACAAGCACAAGTCTATGGGGCTTAATGATATTCATCCCAGGGTCCTGAAGGAACTGTCTGATGTAGTTGCCAGGCCTCCCTCCATCACATTTGAAAGTCCTGGCAGTCAGGCAAAGACCCTGGTGACTGAAAAAAAGAAAAACATAATTCTTATTTTTAAAAAGGGTGGAAAGGAGGACCCAGGGCACTACAGACTGGTGAGCCTCACCTCTGTGCCTAGCAAGATCATGGAAAAGATCCTCCTGGAATCAATGTCAAGGCAAATGTAGGACAAGGAGGTGATCTGAAACAGCCAGCATGGCTTCACCAAGGGTAAATCATGCCTGACCGATCTGGTGGCCTTCTACGACAGAGTGACTGCACCATTTGAAAAGGGAAGACCAACTGATGCCATCTACCTGGGCTTCTGTAAGGCCTTTGACATGTTTCCACATGACATCCTGGTCTCCAGGTTGGAAAGAGATTAATTTGATGGGTGGACCATTCAGTGGATAAGGCGTTGGCTTGAAGGTTGCACCCAGAGAGTGGTGGTCAATAGATTTACGGCCAAGCAGAGGCCAGTAATGAGTGGTATCCCTCAGGGGTCTGTCCTGGGCCCTGTACTGTTTGATATTTTTATCAGTGACATAGAAAGTGGGATTGAGTGCACCCTCAGCAAGTTTGCAGATGGCACCAAGCCGAGTGGTGCAGTTGATACAACAGAAGGAAGGGATGCCATCCGGAGGGACCTGGAGAGGATGGAGAAGTGAACGTAATAAGGTTCAACAAGACCAAGTGCAAGGTGCTACACAGGACAATTCCAGACATGAGTACAAACTGGGAGAAGAACTCATTTATGGCAGCCCTGCAGAGAAAGACTTGGGGGTGCTGGTGGATGAAAAGCTTGACATGAGCTGGCAGTGCGCGCTTGCAATCCAGAAGGCCAACTTGATGAATCCTGGTCTTTATCAAAAGGGGAGTGGCCAACAGGTCGAGGAAAGGGATTGTTCCCCTCTACTCTGCCCTCGTGAGGCCCCACGTAGAGTACTGTGACCAGCTCTGGAGCTCCCAGCACAAGAAGGATGTGGACTTGTTAGAGTGGGTCCAGAGGGGAGCCACAAAGATGTTTCTATGATATATATCATCTAAAATACTCCATTAGATGATGATGATACACAATATAGAGACAAAGGTTTCATCAGACATGCTGTTAAGAGGCTAGTATCAGTTCTAGTCCTCTAGAAAAGTCAGTAAACTAGCAGTAAGTCAAAGAAACAGATAATTATGGGAACTGTAGCTTGACTTACAAAAGACTGTGTAAAATAAAGTGTGTTAGGTATGACATAAAGTGTAATCTATTACATCCTCAGAAGGAATGCACAGGACTAATGCCCAATAGATGTGATAAACAGCTGTTCCAGGATTTTCCGGACAACTGAATATTTAAGTGAATAGTCCAAACACAGGCAAGCTAAAATCAATGCTTACTCCATTAAGTTCTTTTCCTCCCTATGTCATTTTAAAGGGAACTAAAGACTAGCAGAACAATATATTTGTCTTGATTTTGCTCTCAGGTAATATAAACTCCGAATTCAGTCCAAACTTCCTACTTGCTTTTCCTCACCATAATGAAAATATCTTTTTGTGTTACATGATTATATTGCTTAATAAAATTTGTGTTTTCTTATCACCGTGCACTGCCTTTATTGGCTATACAGGTTAATGAGTGGTTTTAGAACAAATATTCTTTCGAAACTTAGAGCAGAATATATTGACATATTTGTTATAAATAGGAAGGGGAAAATAAATAAGACCGTGTTGAGGTTTCAATATGTCTTTTTGTCCTCTTGCCCAGTGCTAGTTAGTCAGCGTAGATATGAGGTGTTAGTGGTCTCAACCACCCTGCTAGAGGACATCAGAAGAGAAACCTCTCATTTTTGTTCATCAAAGCAGTTGCATTTTTAGATACACAACTACATGGAACATGTTTTACAACATGTAAAATGTTGTAACAACATGGAAATGTTTTACAGTTTGATGGAACATGGATTACAATCTCAGTACCTTTTCATGGTACTAGCAATATAGCAGTATGACTCATGCATGAAATAGTTTCAATAAAGGGGACTTTGGGAGCCCCATAATCACCTGAGACCTGAAACTGAAAAGACAAAGAAGTTTTCTGTCTAATCTCTCACAAAGAGTCTCATAGACACACATAGTTTTCAAACTCACAATGGAAAGAATTGTACTTCAGACTCTCTCACACATTCAGGACTGAATTTAATGCTTTCCCAAATCCTAGAGGAGGCTCCTGCTTAAAAGGCATGACACCGATTCCTCCTGACTGATGAACAGACCTGAAATACTTTTTCAACCTCAAATTGACCAGACTGATACAAATGGAGAATGCTTGTGACAATTTCTTCGTTTTTGCAGGTAAGTAATTGATAATAAATGATTGGTGAATTTAAATTCATTCCCATTCCTTTCCTGCCACCTTCCCTTCTGAAATGATCACGGACAGCTGCACAGTATAAGCAAGAAAATACATAAGTCTATATACTAAAAGTGGAAAACTTACCAAGTTCAGTACCTACTCTAATGTAGAAAACAATTTAGGTGAAATTCAGTAGAGGACAATTTCAATGTAGAAAGACAATACATATTAAAATAAAAATATTTTTACATGAAATTCTCCAGAAACATTATGCTGCTTGTACAAATTCCTGCTGGGGAACATCACCACCTGATGCCTAATAAAACAGACACATGAGCAGAAACAGAAAAGACCAATTAATACAGAAAACAACAGACAGTTGTGTATGTTACCACAGCAAAAAAATTTCTTTTCAATGAACATTATGAGCACAATATTTTCTGACTATGTGCCACAGATTCATTTCTTATTATGTGCCTTACACCTTTAGAATATGATATATGTACAGAAGTAGTAATTCTGTGTTTATTATTTGTATAATTTAAAGAATCATTTCTGGAAAATACCAGCACAAGAGAGAAAAATGATGAAAGAACAAATTCAAAAGGAGAAACTGCATTTACTTGTGGATTGTGTTAAGTACAAGACCAAAATCTTGACTACAGTCAATACTGGCCAGAGGAATTTTGGTCTGTTGGTGGTTGAAAACTATGGCCAGTAAGTGAGAAATTAGTTTCAATGTATTGTAAGATTGCCAAAGAATTACAATTAATGACTATTTACCAAATATATTGTATATTATACCATGATCAGAGATTGAAAGCAATGGCATAATCCAGAGAGGAATACAAAATAATCATGAAAGCTAAACTACAAAAGAACTCTCTAGGGTTGAAATGCAAATAAAGCTTAGCTCTAGCAGGAATGATATGTTGTACTATCAATTGCAAACAAGAAAAAAAAACAAAAACAAAAAAAAAAAAAAACCAAAACCACAAACTTACAGATCTGGAATGAAAACAGAAATAGCAGATTGATCATGAGAACATGTACATGGTTTTCTATTCTACCCCTACATGTTCTTATTCTGGCACAGTTTAGCACAATTTAGCACAATTTAACACAATTTAGCAATTGCCAACTAATCATAAACACTCACCTTCCTACAAATCAATAATTTAGAATCTACCGTGAAACAAAGGTTCAACTTTTGACATCAAATGCACTCTTTGTACACACAGAAAAGGCAACTAGACACAACTCCATGGAATCAAATTAAAGATCTGCAGGTCGTTCTTCAGGTGTTTTAACAGAAATGCTACACAGCCTTCTAAATCTTTCTGCTTGGTGATCTTTTCTGGTGCACAACAATTAAGCTGTTAATTTCACTTATTACAGATGAGGAAACAAAAGGATGAGTATGAGCTTTTGAAGGCTTATTGTCACCATGTCATTCATTACATATCCTAAAGAAACACTTTTCCCAGATCTCAAACATACAAGCTGCAAAGTGTGGAGGTCTGATACACACCTGAGAAAACTGAAAAGACAGAGCTATAGCAAAAGTACAAGAAGTAGCTGTACAACAGAGCTACAGACACTTCTTTTCATTTGCTGACAGAACTAAAGGTCACATTTATGCTTCTCAGAAGAATAGAAAAGCTGCCTGAAGAGTCATTTGACAGATACACTGAGACACAAAATAACTGAAGAGGCCTGAAAAGCATGGCAGGTATCTTATTACCTGCTAGCAGGAATCAAGAGAAAAAGAAATCTCTTTCTGACAAACTAAAATATGTTTTTAAAAGATAAAATCTCCACCCCAACATCTAACCACAAAACTCCTAATTTATTAGGAATAAATTAGTGCTGTCTGAGAGAGTTACCAATATGTGATGCATCTCTTTTTGAAGTTATCAGAACCAGGACAAGACATTGTCTGTCATCAAAGAGTAAGCAACAGAAAAACAATGTGTAAACTCATGTCCCTTTGAGTTAAAGTAATAGGGAGAGGGTAGTTTGGCTAAGGTGGACTCTCAAAGCAGACCAACCAAGCTCTCCCTGTTAAAAGTCATCTGAATGCGTTAACGTTCATATTTCTTCCAGCAAACATGGTGAAAACAGGCCAAGCATTACCTTTCCCTTTTCAGCTGCTGACAATTTTATCTGGACAGATTAACAAAATACAACTATCACTAATGTCCAGGTGAGAGAGAGGGAGAAGAAGAGGAAGAGAGAGAGGGAGAGAGAAAAGAAAGAAATGTGTGAAAAGATTTCAGTTCACACTACTACGAAATAGTATTTCAGGGTAATAGAAACTAAACATAGACTTCATTTTTTGTTCAAATCCCTTATGATAATACAACCAACTACATCAGACTTCTTCTCCTGGCACCTTTCTTTTTGTAGTGTACATCTCTTAATATCACCACTGCCACCTCATTATTTACTAAAAGCTGTTTATGAACACTAACTTTTAACTGATGCATGCAGTCTAAGTAATTTCTTTGTGAGTACTGTGGTCATTTATCACACCATTTCCAACAGAAAAGGATGTGACATCAGGAAAGAAAAAAAAAAGGAAAAAAAAATGGAATGAAAACCCCAGAAAGGCAGCATAGAAAAATTTGAGAGAAAACTTCTGAAATGCTAAGAATGGCCGATTTTCATTTAGTTCAGTGTTTTTCTGTTACTTGCAAGATAAATACATTGTAATTGTTTGTAGCATTATTTCTTTTTAGCAGAACAGATTTCTATTGCCTTTATTTGTATCAATAGGAATACAAGCAAATTAATTAGAGATTTACAATATCCTTGGTGAGCAAATCACAGGTGCAGAGCAGCGTGTGGAAATAGTATAATTTATTCTGTTTGCTTTTGCTTCCTTTACTACTGTGAGCTCTGAACGAGACCTGTGGAACAACCTTAATTCCACCCAGTAGTGCTGCATTATTTTGTCTGGATGAGAGCAGTGAGAATACCCATTTCCTCTATGGGGCATGAATTCTTTCTGTCCTGATTTCACAAGATACAGCCTTTGACTCCAAACCATTTCGGGGCTGTGTGCCTTGCCATGATATGAAAGCACAAACACACAATTACAATAATAATGAAATTAGAAGTCGGTGAAATGAAGGGCTTTGGGGTTTTATTTGCACTGCTTGGAGTGAATTTCAAAAGTTGTCTATTGCATACTTTTGTAGCAAAAATAATAAGGTAAAAAAGAGAGTGTTGTTCAACAGCAGTAATTCTTGATACCATTTTTGTAAAATGGTATCAAAATACTAGATATTTTTCCTTCTACTTGAAATAGAAAAATACGTTCAATACCAAAGCATAGTATGCAGCAGTCTTTTTCTAAATGGCTCCTTGTCTGGATGAAAAGTGTTTGTGTATTGACACCCACATAATCTTACTAGTTTCTCTTAAAATTTTCTACTTAGACATACTGATGAAAACACCAGGTAGTGTGGACTTTACTGCTTTGGGACAGTGGCAAAATTAGAAGTCAGAATATTAAATTTCAGGTTAAAAATAACTATTGCAAATAAGATTTGTTAGTCTATTTTTTTTTATTTTATTTTTTTTGACAGATTTATCTAAAACAAAAACAAACAAACTATGACAACAAAGAACTCCACTGCACAGTTTCATTTTTTATTAGCTTTTTTGCAGTTTCAATTTTTTTTTGTTATCATCGTAGAAATCTGGAAGACCTCTTTTCCCATAAACAGACCCACTTCAGGTGGTGGGGTCTGCATCTTTCTTCCCACTTGTGTTCTGAAGGGAGCTGAAACTGACATGGATGGTTTT
Organism: Anas platyrhynchos; assembly: GCF_047663525.1. Taxonomy (NCBI): domain Eukaryota; kingdom Metazoa; phylum Chordata; class Aves; order Anseriformes; family Anatidae; genus Anas; species Anas platyrhynchos. The sequence continues at coordinate 74,084,217 of NC_092621.1, read as the reverse complement.
GCTGAAGGGGAGAAGCAACTTGTACCTGCATGGCACACACTGCTGCCAAATGCAAGAGATGCAGCTGCAGGATCAGGTGTAGGCTGGAGGCTGGGTGTGCCTGCTCTGACAGCCAGCAGGGCATCAGCTGCTCCTCTGACACACAATAGTCCTCAGAGAGTGGTCTCATTTCTTTCAAAGAGATGCATTCACAACACAGCCATGTTTGTGATTTATCCTATCACTTTGCTGTTCACCTCTTCCCCTTTATTCTCTCTTATTTAGCCTCAAAGATTCAGTGTCACAGCTAAACTGCTCTCTTTTGAAGCAATATTTAAACATCTCACCTTTTCTCATTCTGCTGAAGAGCATTGTAGACTTGACACCACTTGTGGCATGGCTAGCCACATCGCAGGAGTCAACATGTGTGCCCAGGCCATGTCACACTGAGGTTAGGAAACTTCAGGCTCCTCTGGGCTGTGCAGGGGATGCTCTCAAGATATGACCAACTGATAGAAAATGGAATGCCCAAGTCACAGGTGTGTTTTGTCTTGGGTCCAGGCTCTTCACAGTGTTGCCCAGCAGGGGGGTGAAGGGCAGAGGAATCTCCTGATGTTCAGTCTGGATTGAAGGGAAAGGGTTGTCCTTCGTAAGACAGGTCCAGGAAGGTGGTCCCACCTGTCTCCTTGGAGGGTCTCCATCCCCTCTAGTATAAAACCCTGAGCAACCTGGTCTGATCCCAGGGTTGAGCCTGCTCTGGGCAATGGCTTGGGCTGGAAATCTCCCCAGGTCCCTGCTGGCCTGAATTTTCCTCAGACATTATGGCTCCAAATCTCACTATGTTTTTACAAATAGAGTTCTTGTTATCCTTGTGGCAGCACAGAAATGCAGAAAAGCTAACTGTCTTCATGCAGCATGGGAAAAACTAAGGCATGAATGAAAAATTGAAGATCAGGAACAATGTCAAAAACATTCCTCCCATGTTTAAGGATCACAGATCCTTATCACAGGCGCAGAAGTGTACAAGGTCAGATGTAGTGATTAAATTCAGATTGCCCAAATGCCAGAAGCTGAAACCACAAAATAACACGAAAAAGTCCAGTCATGCTTCCAGCTATGAAATAGCTTCACAGCTTTTACACCAGAAATGTTGGCTGTGTTATTTAATAAGAAGATAACATGAATTTCCAAAACTGTACATATTTTTTGATTACATTTATCCTAACCTATACCAAGTAATGACCATAACAATTTTTCTCAGCAGTTGTGAAAAGAAAACCAACAATCCCAAATTTAGAAATTGTATTTCACTTACATCCATAGCATTAAGACTGATAAAAGAGTGCAATTGCAAGTCCTTCCTTCTCCAAAACAGGAACAAATTTTGATTACTTTGATCGGTTTAGTTAGCAATGAATGATACTCTGTGTTATTCCTGCAATACGAAATTTTAGTATAGGCTAAAATTAATGCAAGCAAGTATAATACTTTGCTGCTCGATACTAGTAGGACTTTTTGACTATGCTCAATTGCACATACATTTGCAAGAGATCATTATGTTGGGAAACGATAACTAAGGGATCTCTTTAACTTTGCAGGTATCATAACATGGAAAACATCAGTTGACGACCTGCTACAGCACTTAGACTTACGCAAGTCAATGGGGCCGGATGGGATCCACCCAAGGTTACTGAGAGAACTGGCAGAAGAGCTGGCCAAGCCAATTTCCATCATTTATTGGCAGTCCTGGCTATTGGGGGAGGTCCTAGTCAACTGGCGGCTAGCAAATTTGATGCCCATCTACAAGAAGGGACAGAAGGTTGACCCAGGAAACTATAGGCCTGTTAGTTTGACCTCAGTGCCAGGGAAGCTCATGGAGCAGATTATCTTGAGTGTCATCATGTGGCACTTGCAGGGCCAGCAGGTGGTCAGGCCCAGTCAGCAGGGGTTTATGAAAGGCAGGTCCTGCTTGACAAACCTGATCTCCTTCTATGACAAAGTGACGTGCTTGGTGGATGAGGGAAAGGCTGTGGATGTGGTCTACCTTCACTTCAGTAAGGCTTTTGACACCGTTTCCCACAGCATTCTCCTCAAGAAACTGGCTGCTCACGGCGTCGACTGGCATACACTTTGTTGGGTTAGAAACAGGCTGGATAGCCGGGCCCAGAGAGTCATGGTGGAGTTAAGTCCAGTTGGAGGCCAGTCACTAGTGGAGACCCCAGGGCTCAGTACTGGGGCCAGTTCTCTTTAATATCTTCATTGATGATCTGGATGAGGGCATTGAGTACACCCTCAGTAAGTTTGCAGATGACACCAAGTTAGGTGCGTGTGTCGATCTGCTCGAGGGTAGGAAGGCTCTGCAGGAGGATCTGGATAGGCTGCACCGATGGGCTGAGGCCAACTGCATGAAGTTCAACAAGGCCAAGTGCCAGGTCCTGCACCTGGGGAGCAATAACCCTAAGCAGAGCTGGGAGATGAGTGGTTGGAAAGCTGCCAGGCAGAGAAGGACCTGGGAGTATTGGTGGATAGTGGGGTGAATATGAGCCAGCAGTGTGCTCAGGTGGCCAAGAAGGCCAACAGCATCCTGGCTTGCATAAGGAACGGTGTGGCCAGCAGGGCTAGGGAGGTGATTGTTCCTCTGGTGAGGCTGTACCTCGAGTATTGTGTTCAGTTTTGCACCCCTCTCTACAAGACGGACATGAAGGTGCTTGAGCAAGTCCAGAGAAGGGCAACAAAGCTGGTGAGGGGTCTGGAGAACAAGTCTTATGAGGAGTCGCTGAGTGAGCTGGGATATTTCAGCCTGGGAAAGAGGAGGCTCAGGGGCGACCTTATCGCTCTCTATAGGTACATTAAAGGAGGCTGTAGTGAGGTGAGGGTTGATCTGTTCTCCCATATGCGTGGTGACAGGATGAGGGGGAATGGGCTAAAGTTGCACCAGGGGAGTTTTAGGTTGGATGTTAGGAAGAACTTCTTTACCGAAAGGGTTATTAGGCATTGGAACGGGCTGCCCAGGGAAGTGGTTGAGTCACCATCCCTGAAGGTCTTTAAAAGATGTAGAGCTTAGGGAGGTAGTTTAGTGGAGGACTTGTTACAGTTAGGTCAGAGGTTGGACTCGGTGGTCTTGGAGGTCTCTTCCAACCTGGATGATTCTGTGACCTGTGATTCTGTGAAAATATAAAAACAAGGATAAATGGTATCATAAGCTTGGCACTGTATGACTTTATATGCAAATTTGGAAAGGACTTGATATCACAGGACAGATTGTTCCCCAAAAAAAGTATAAACTGTTATTTTTGTATTTTCTTAACTGGGGATGGTTGTTGCACATTATTTATGCTGCTGCATGGGCCATGGGCATCCCAACACTCAGCATAACACATGTAATTTGCATATCACAGTGTACAAGTTGCATCAGAATGCAAACCATAGGATTGCCTAAAACATTGCCAACTTGAGAGTACCATATAAACTCAAGTTATGTTAAGAGTCTTTCAAGCTTAACAGCACAGAACAAATGATCCCAATGATAAAGGTTTAAATCCCCTGAATTCTTCAATTTCAAATATGAGAACATTGCTTTTGGGGACAGGTAATTTTCTCCACAATGAGAAAATCTCATGCTTGGTTGACCTACCTATATATTAGAAGAAGCAATTTTATTTTTTTCCCTAAGTTTTCAATACCTTTCTGGAAGCTTTCTAACCCATCCCTTCACCCCACATAGGGCCATGGTTGAAAATTCACTGGTTTTAGGGTTTTTGCTTACAAGCTCTTCATGAATTCTAGGAAACCACCATTCTTCATGCTATGTATGCACCCACTCCAATATTTTTTTCCTGAAAGAAGGGCAAGGGTCAGTGGGAAACAATGAAATGGCACGTTAAAAAAGGAGTGAGACCAGAACTATTCACTGTCAGGATTAAGGGTGGATCTTCAGCTGCTGTAATGGTGACTAATATCTGCTGATGAACATCTGACACCTTCGAGGAGCTCTGATCATGGAGCTGAACCCAAATTTTACAATGCTCTTTCTGTCACATATCATAGTGAATGACAAGGTAATCAGCTCATCGACAGGGCAAGGAGAAAACGAGTCTCCAGGTCTGGTTAAAGAGGAAAAATGATTGTTCAGGTACAGTGTACACCACAGTGACAGGGAGATGGTTCATGAATCTCAAGAACGACCTATATTTGATCACTGTTGGCTACATAATCCACATAAAACAATTCTCCTCCCCTCCCCAAAGGATGTCTCAATTGTTCTCTGAGTCAGTAGCTCACTGTCACCTCTGTCACCTCTTTCATTAATAGCTGTAACAAACAGTTTTACAGACTGACTTGAGGTGGCAAAGGCAGGGAAAATGTTTAAAGCACAGAGAAAAAAGGACACAGTAGAGGAACAGTGAGAGCCCTTACCAAACTGATTTCCCCAACAGAGGCAGAGGATGCTAATCCCAAACCTTTTGTAACCCAGTGAAATATAATACTTTTTATAGAGGGACAGAAAATGAACACTGAATAGACCAGAAAATGAAAAAAGGGTCTTAGCAGAAAATGTCTTCTTCCTGTACTACTACTTCTATCCTGGAAAAAGGATGTGGAGACACCAGTGAAGAGCAATATCATCACTCAGCTGTCATCTTTCTGCATCTTTATTTACTCCATTTTTCACTTCATTTTCTTCTCTATTTTTTTTTGTTTGACAAAACATCAATTAATAAACAAAACAAAACAAAACAAAACACCTCTGCCACAGAACTGATGATGGTGGGTGAAATGTGCAGGCTGACATTTTGTAGAAGCCATCTATTACAAGCTCTCCCCTACCAAGCACCACTACAGATGCAGGCTTTGCTGAGAGAAGGCACTGTTCCGTCATGCTCCTTCCACTGAGAGTGAAACTGGTCTGTGTCCAGAAAGGGTGTTATCAATTAGTTTTGAGTCCAGGTACATTTATTACCCTGCTATTAACCCATTATCGTGTTAACAGAGTGCTCAGAGATTAATTGTGTGGAGGGAAGTTCATGGAGAGAGGGGCATAACTGAAATGAAGGTGGTCTCAGATTGCTCTCAGGGGAGTCTCTGGGTCAAATCTCTAATCAGGCTACCTAGAAGAATAGTGCTAAATAAAACTGCTCCCACAAAAACACATTGCATAAGACATAAGTATTTTACTGTAACACGGTTATGTCTGTCCTTGAAAGGTGAGCGTTTCCTGGACTACACCACCACGGTCATGTCATGATAAGAAAATAAAATGAAGAATAATTAAAAAACAAAACAACATACGGGACTGATAGCTCAGTGAACAGATAATAATGTATAGGCAGAAAGTTTGGAAGTTAGTTCAATGTTTTGAAACCAGGCTGGGTCAAAGAGGGCTAAAGTCACTGTTGTTTGTCAGCTCAAGTCCTTGTTACAGTAGTCAGTACCTGCAGCCTTAACTCTAACGTGCAGATGTTCTTAGCTTAAACAACAACGACAAAATCATTATAATGGGTGTCCTTCTCTTCACCTTGAACAGAGGTTAAGTTGATGTGGAAGCTGAATTAGATTCCAGAAGCATCTCCACAGTAGGAGTTTCCAGGCAAGCTGTTGGATGCACCTGTCTTTGCAGGACCAACAGCCTACGGTTTTGAAGATCCATGTAAACAGGCAGATCTTGGGGACATGGGCTGAGAATGGTCTAGTCCTACCTCTGTAGACAGCATGCCAAGGTTTTAAGTCCTACCACCTTAATTTGTATAGCCAGGCTCAATTTGATGTATGTGTTCTAGAGGAGTCTACAGTCTCTACTTGAAACTTTCCAATAATGGTGCATCTCATGAAGGAATTTCCAGTTTGTCACTATGGTTATTTTCATTGCCCAAATTAATCCCCTTTTTAATTAGAATTTGATTATCTTCAACTTTCATTGGGTACTGCTGAAATTGTGGTTACTACATTGAGAAGACCTTTTTATTAAGTTTCTGTTCTCCATGCAAATACTTAAAGACTTACCAAGACACTCGTTTATACTCTCTTCCATAATCTAAAAGGATTGACCTGAGTGTTTCCCTAAAAAATAGGTTTCCTACTTCCTTAACCATTCAGATGTCACTGCTGAGGTTTCAGCAGTCCCATTCATTAACCTGCCTTGACCTGTGGGCACCAGAACTTCATGTCACAATACAGTGGCTGTTACATCATAGCCATATCTTCACAAACTTTCTACTCAATATACTCCTACTCATTATCAAAGTGTTTATAGCATGAAGCCAGAACTACACCCCATGTTCTGAGCTATGGTGACTATGGTGAAACAATCACCAGTTCCTCAGTACTCACATTCCTAGACTTATTTAATCAGTGGCTTTATTATTATTATTTATTCAGTGCCATTTTGATTTTCTTATGTCACAACTTAATTTCTTCAGAAGTGAATTACCTCCTTAAAAAATATGTGCACATACACATATATAGGCACACATCTATATGAATACTTACCAAAAATACCGCTGACATTTCTGAGGCAAGCAGGCACTCCCACAATTCAGGGCATGCAAACATTTCAGTGTGAGCTCATCCACTTTCTAGCAGAGGCCAGCACTCACATAACATCTTCAGAATGTTTTTTCATCAGTTAGAGAGGAACGAACCCATAAATAACATAAAACAAGCAAGACCTCATCACCTTATCTATACTTTTCTACAGCTGACACTGGAGCTGCCAGAAGTGCTGTAAGTGGGTTGGTTCTTCACAGTATTCAAGGGCTCTCGAGTCCTCGCACACTTGTTCTGGCATTCGGGTGTTTTCTCAATATGCATTGTGAGTGCATTCACAAAAGCAAAACAACCATCAAAAGTCACACAGAAGTCTCTCTTTTTATGAAGTGTTATTCCCTGACCTAAATCAGTCTTTGCCTTTGAATCAGTTTGTTACTCCCTATGCAGCAGATTGACTGCTGCTATGGCAACCGCACTTCCTGCTGTACAGACATAAGTATTAGTCCTTGATGCGATCCTTACTTATGCTCTCTCTCCAAACGCTCTCTGTGCAAGTTCAGAATTAGAAAATATCTGGGGAATTAATTTGCTTTCACATTGCTGTTATCGAGGTTGCATTGTTTTGCAAAGATAAAATGAAGCTGAAGGTGTAAAGTAAAGTTTACATTCATCCCACTAACAGCGAGCTCTAGGAGCAGTACAGGGAAACAGCCTCTTCACATCAACTTTCCTTATCTTGGAGATGCAAAATACAATCCCAATGTCGAAGCTGGAGTGCAATTCAGAGAGCTAAGGAGACGCACTCCTGTGGTTTTAAGAAGATCCTAGGCAATCCATCTCTCAGATGGAAGAGGAGAAAATGGGAAAATATCAGACTTCTATCTGTATGGCTGCTACCATCCAGGTAGAAAATCAGTGTCATAGCACAGAGGGGGTTGCATTAGTCTTGGAGAAGTTTCATGCTGCTAACCAAGGTCAAATGACAGAGCTTGGTGTTTTTCTGGTAAAGAGCTATTGATGTTCATATTACACCTAAATGGAAAATGTCTGGTGGAAATAGGCTACCCATGAAAACAAATCCTTTGGGTGTTCCTGTAGGAATAGAAGGTATTTTGAGCAAGTTTGCTGATGACACCAAACTTGGAGGAGTTGTGGACTCTGTTGAGGGTGGAAAGGCCTTGCAGAGGGATCTGGATAGGATGGAGAGCTGGGCGATCACCAACAGCATGAAGTTCAATAAGAGCAAGTGCCGGGTCCTGCACCTGGGAGGGGGAAACCCTCGCTACACGTACAGACTGGGCGATGAGACGCTGGAGAGCAGCCTAGAAGAGAGGGATCTGGGGGTCGTGGTAGACAGCAAGTTGAATATGAGCCAGCAGTGTGCCCTGGCAGCCAGGAGGGCCAACCGTGTCCTGGGGTGCATCAAGCACGGCATCGCTAGTAGGTCAAGGGACGTGATTGTCCCGCTCCACTCTGCGCTGGTGCGGCCCCACCTCGAGTACTGTGTGCAGTTCTGGGCACCACAGTATAAAAAGGACATGAAAGTGTTGGAGAGTGTCCAGAGGAGGGCTACGAAGATGGTGAAAGGCCTGGAGGGGAAGACGTACGAGGAACGGCTGAGGGCACTGGGCCTGTTCAGCCTGGAGAAGAGGAGGCTTAGGGGAGACCTCATCGCAGTCTACAACTTCCTCATAAGGGGGTGTCGAGAGGCAGGAGACCTTTTCTCCATTAACACCAGTGACAGGACCCGCGGGAACGGGGTTAAGCTGGGGCAGGGGAAATTTAGGCTTGACATCAGGAGGGGGTTCTTCACAGAGAGGGTGGTTGCACACTGGAACAGGCTCCCCAGGGAAGTGGTCACTGCACCGAGCCTGTCTGAATTTAAGAAGAGATTGGACTGTGCACTTAGGCACATGGTCTGAACTTTTGGGTAGACCTGTGCGGTGTCAAGAGTTGGACTTGATGATCCTTAAGGGTCCCTTCCAACTCAGGATATTCTATGATTCTATGATTCCCTTGCTGAGATCTGTGCTCGCCTCCCAACAATTTCCATAGCACTCTACATGACTGATACTTATGGATACTTACAGGTGACAAAGGGCCATTCCACTTAGGTTTCACAGTGAATTCCTTTTTTTCTACCTGCTTCATGGTTTGGACAGCAGTCAGACGTTCTTCATCAGGGAGGACAGAAAATCCTGTGGAATTTCAATGGGAACAAAACTAAAGGGGTGTTTAGAAATTATCTTTCAGAAAATACAGATTTTAAACACAGAACATCTCGTGTATTTAAACCTCTTTCCTGCAGAACTTTTAAATGAGAAAGAGATGCCTTTTCTTCTATTAAACTACCTATGTTTTTATATTAAACCACCATTAAAGCATACCTATGCTTTTATATTAAACTACCATTTTGTACTTGCAGTTACATGGATTTCCTACAAAGGTAGAAAGCCAGTATTTCTCATTGTATTCTCAACTGTTCTGAATAGTCACTGTTTTCCAGGACATGAAAGTGACAAGAGCTTACTTCGCTATACCAAATTTAAATATCTTCATTGTTTTGGTATCCCTGAGATACAAGAAAACACAACACAAAAAAAATCCCTAAGCCACTAACCAGAAGGGAGTAAAAATCTAGTCTTAAAACACAAATAATATATCTGTGGAAAATATCTCTTCTGAACTTGAAACAAAATATTTTGTGGAACTAGATTAAGCAAGAACAGAGGGGTGTATTGACATTTGTACATGGATTTTGTCATGGAAGAAAATACAAGAAGTTGAGAAAGTCAAAACCAGCAGAGTCAAAAGCCAAGAGTCTCTTGCCACAACCTACGTGCAACCTGACCAATGGACAACCAAAAAAAGCCAGTCTTCACATCTGTCTGTTCTCTACTCCCCCTCCCTAACAAACAGCTCAAAATGCAAAGCAACACATAGAAACAGGTAAAGGAAGAAAGGGAAATATCCTCTGTTTTCAATAATACATCAGCATTCTCTAAAATATGCCCAAAATTGATCTCTCTGACAGCATAGGCAGGAGAAATAGAAGGAAGCTTATTGCAGGAATTTACTCTCATCCAGCAGAGAAAAAAATACATGATGATACATACTGATCAGCAAAAATCATTACAGTGGTTTCTCAAATCCAGAAGAAATTTCTGATGGGCCAAATGCTGGCGAATTTAAGAACATGGTGGTCTAGATTGAGCAAAGGGTAAAGTCAATTGTTCCTTTAGATAGGTCTCTGCTGTTCTGGTATGATAACGTCAGCACTTGCCTGTTGCATCTGCATCAGCTACAAGTAATCCATGTACAGCTTCTGGCCACTGTTACCTCTGATTTTGTGACAAGGTCTGCAAACAGCAATAAATGGCCTATTTTTGAGACAGTCTTCCAAAATCACCACACTGCTGCAAAGATCAGACCAATTCCTCTTGCAGGGCACATGAACAGATGATTTTGTGTTAATCCCAAAACATCTGGAGTGGCTGGCCATTTTGCAGAAGAGGACTTTTTAGTTACCGAAGAAGGTATAACGTGGAGGGCATGCCTGAGAAAGAAATTGGCTTGTAGGTTGATAAGGTAGTACAGTGACGCTTTTGTCAGATGGGGGAAAAAGTAGCAAGATGAAAAAAGAGCAGGTGGTAAGGGTATGAAATGTGCAAGAGAGAGGAGCAACAATCTGAGTGGAGCAACAATCTGAGGAGCAAGAATCTGAGTGGAAGAAAAGGAACAAATAATAAGCTTCACAGAGTAGCTAAAGTGAGTAAGGCAATGGGTAAAGATGATTATCTAAAGGGATATCAGAGGTGGTGTGCGTGGAGGGGATGGTACAAGAAGCTGTTTCAGTAACTGAGATAAGAAAGGCATGGAATGAAAATTTTTACCCCGTGACCAGAAAACAGAAGGCAAACCTCCATAAAGTTACTGTGGGAATAGAAAAAATAAATAAATAAATAAAAAACTCATCAATAGCTCATCAGTTATGGGCCTTCATCATCATAGTGATAGAAAAAGCAAAATGTAAACTATCCTGAAAGGTACATTTGGCTACACAACAGCAGATCTTGCTGCAGTGGGCTATGCTATAGTATCATCCAGAGGGCACAGATCTTGTTATGACAAAATTGCTAAGCTGGTCATGGGGCTCTGTTATGATTTCATCACAGTTTCTGGCCACAGTGGGTGACATTCATTTGAGGCATTTATCCAGTTTCTGATGAAGCTTAGAACAAGAGTCAACTGTGAGCTGAAATGTGCAATTTTCACTGTGTGTTACCAGATTCAGGCTGATGGTCTTTTCAGCCATGTGATAACAGAAAGCAGCAATAGGAAAGTATATTTTCCAAAAATTCACGTGACAAATTTCAAAAATCAGAGAATGGCTAGAATTTACACTGAGGGAAGGATTTCTTAGTTCAGGTTGAAGGCCATTTTTGCTTGTCATCACCGTGATGCCCACCACTCACATAAAATAGCGTTATTTTGCTTTTATTAATCTCATACAAATAAAATTCACAGGCAGCATCCATTTATGCTCCACACACATAAATATATCAGCTATATGAATTTACATTTATATACCCCACATCAAAGACAGGGTTTTAGAGTTCTGGTTATAAAGACATTTGAAATATGAAACCATAAAACCTTATTACTTGCTACTAGTGTGCCCTGTGACAACAACAACAACAAAAAAGGTGATATAAACAAGTTCAGCCAGATGTTGTACAGAACAGAGGGAAGAGAATTCATTACCAAATTATTTCCAGAGCACTTGCAGGCATGTCATTTAGGATGCCTGCAGGCCAAAAGTGTTCAGGGCTTAGTAACAGATATATTTTTTGTGCTACAATGTTTTTGTGACATTTAGTGATTTCACCATTAAGCCAAATTTGCAAGAGATGAGTTTTTTTATCTAAATCTTGCTTTTCTGTCCCACACAGCCAATTCAAATATACTAACTCTTTGTAGGAAGAGTCTAACTACTGAAACATAGTTATTCTGTCACATAGTAATAAATATTTCACCTCTGATACAGGTAGAAGTTCTATGCTCAACACTCATTTTTCTATTACACAAAGCTTAGAAGATTGGTAAGCAAAACTCCAAAGCAAGTTCTGTGCACACAGTAGGTTAATCTGAGCTCCATTCCTCAGCTGCTGATTTTAGGGAGATCCTTTGGAGGCAGGTGGCAGCAGAAGGCTACTGAAGAAAAATATAGAAGAAGAAACTTCACCCAGAAAGATGTAGAGATTGCATAGGTGGTGCTTTTTCTTTTTTTTTCTCTCTCTCTTTATTTTATTTATTTATTTATATATATATATTTTTTTGTGTGTGTGTGTGTGTGTATGCATCAATGCTGCTTAAGGGGACAGTTTACAAAGGCAGTGCATAAACATTTGACAGGACACAACACAATGACACACCTTCTTCTAAGTTTAGATTCATAAGGCCACAGGAATCAATTCACAGACTGAGTGAAGAAACTCACCCAGGCTAGAGTAGAGGAAAATTAGCCACAGGACAACCTGTAGCTTTTTATTTCTGTTACAAAAAGAAACAAACAAACAAAAACAAACAAACAAAAAATAGGAGATATAAGTGTCTTTCAGAGTTGTCTTATAAACCTGACAAAAGAAGATGCTTTTGCCTTTAATTGACGCCTTGCCCATATCTTTCCCACTCAGAAACCTGCTTGAATGTGTCTGACTCTTTCCTAAAACAGATATCCACCCTCCAGAAAATGGGTGCAGAGTGAATATTTCCAATCCAACTAATACACAATACCTTTTCTTAAGAATAGAACAGCAATTCTGTAAGATGTAATAGTTTCATACCTGATCTTACAGTCATTGGAACAGAGCACTTTGTAGCACTTCAATGAACTAACACTGCCATACTGCACATGGATGCTTTTGTTTTTACAAGATTTCCTTTTACATCTGGAGGAAATACAAAATGAATACCTGAGACTATTGAGAATATAATTTTGCTAATTCATAATACCTGACAGAACAAGGGAGGAAAAAATTGGGAGAGTGACTAAAAGAAGACAATATACAGCTTTAATCTGGAGCCTAGTGTAGAAATTTAATTTCAGAAACTTCATGCCTATTTACGTGCTTCAAGGTAGTTCTGAAAAAGTAAAAAATCTAGTGTTTTCCTTCTTACCCCTCCCTCCCATTTATCTGTTAGAAACCACAGTGTGATATGCAAAACTCTTCAAATGAGAAAAAAATCACTCAACCTACATATATGTGTTTTTGTTTGTTTGTTTGTTTGTTTTTGCTTGTGCAAGAAAGCATAAAAAGGCAAATAGCTGGCTTTCTCACATATGTGTTTACAATGCCAAATAAACCAAAAACAAGTCTAAACTTTCAAATTTTCATCTATACATGAAAGTTGTGCCAGGATGCAAGTAATTCCTTTATTTAGGGTTATAATTGTACCTTTCTACCAATGTGTAAAAAGCCTTAATGATGGCATAATTATACTGAAATAGAGGGTGGTGTTACCAATTATTCTCTGTGATAGTGTATCTAGTTCAGTACAACAAGTATTTCTATGTTGGTAAAACAGGATCTACCCGAGAACAGATAAAAGTAAGTTATATTGTTCTTGTACTTAGCACAACTAGAAAGCCAGGATACTTTCAGCTATACGGCAGCTGCCTTCACAGTATTAAGCACATACTTAGCTGAGATCAGAGGAAAGAACAATTTATTTGTAAATATCTGTGTCCACTATTACTCTATAATTAAACTACTTAGAGGTTAAAAGTAAAAGTATGACCCAAAGTCAAAATATTTTAGAAAAGTCCTGAACTTTTCTTGGCACTTGACTCATTCTACATGAACGGCTTCAACCAGAAATGGATTCTCCCTACTGGCTTATGTTTCATATGACACATTGCATTCCTGCTGGCCAGAGACCAAATTATCTTTTCAGTAATGATGTCATAAATCTCATGCAGCTTCACTGAGCACCGTGAGGTTAATCTGATACATATAAAGTGTTCAAACAGAATTTAGCTTCAAGTCCCTGCATAAAAATGAATAAAAGTTTTTAAAGTTTCCATTAATAAGCATGCTTGAAAGCTTTGTGCTGTTATCAAAGATGTTTGGAAAGAAATAGTTCTAAGACACGTGGATTTGGCAAGCACAAAATAGAAGTACTACCATTTACAGAGGGCAGCTGGAAATTACCCTAGAGGCAGATTTCTGCTGACCTTCATTCACCAATGTGTTCTACAAATGGAAAAGACTTGGTTAAGAGACATGTACTGCATTGTGAGAGTTGGTCTTCACTCCACTGACACACTGCCCTGCTGCATGATATACCTGGGAACCACTGTGTCTAGGGGTTGTGGCAATATCTTGGAGGAGAAGGGAGAGCTATTTTAATTGTGGGACAAGGTAAGTAAGGCAGCTTTGGGAATGAACAGTCACAAATGGCTTGAGAAGATTAAACTGGAACTTGTAAATTCCTTAACTAAATTCCTTAGGTTTAGCTGGGCCAGCATAACCCATAATCCTAGGAAAGCTCAGCGGGACCAATTTCCCAGCCCAGGATCATCTGAAGCTGGTTTAAAACCCATGTTGTCAATTCCAGTATACAACTGATCTGTTACTTATTAGGAATGGAAACTGCAAAATAATCTTCCAGGTCAAACCACAGGAGATGGTGTAAGCTTTTCTTGTGTCTGCAGAATAATCTCAATCTATTTTACCTGTAGATCTTGTACCATGAGGCCAGCACAAAACAAATACTTTTCCTGGTCCATTCCATTCTCACTTTTACTCTTTTTGTATCTACACAAAGAAATATGTGTTAAAACATTGGATTATCATGATGGAAAGAAACATTAAAATATATATTGAATGCATTAGGTTTCCATATACTGAATATTACTATGTTTCATAAGATCCTCACCTCTTCTATGACTCCTTGGTGCTATTGTCTCTCTCTCTCTCTTTTTTTTTTTTTTTTTTAAAGAGATGTGCTTGAGGAATACAGTTTGCACGTGAGAAAGAGCTTTAATACTTCTCTCATGCACCCATATCCTATTCATATGGTAATTACATAGTCTAATATCAAATTCATTTTTTTTTCTTTTAAAATGTTGTAGATTTATAACCAACTCTGTGAGAAGAAACGACAGAAGAAAAAAAAATGCATTGTGTTTATGAGTCTTCAAGGAATACAACAGTGTGCCTGGCTGCAACCATCCCAGTCTGTTAATCCTAACCAAGGATCTCCAGTCCTTTGAATAGCTGATTTTATATCTACATATATAAATATATATTTATATGGTGTATGTATATGTATGTGTTTTCCTTCTAGTTCTTCTGTTGCACAAAATATGGCCAAGAAAGCAACAGTAGAACTCCTCAAGGACTTGCATTATTCACTATAGGCTTAATGAAGCTTCATTCTTCAGCACCAATGAATCCGTAATAACTACAATGATTCAGAGATATTTCACCATAGAATTACTAAATCAACAGGAAAACAGCAATATGGTAAAGGCAGAGCATTACTTCAAACTGTCAGCAACTCAAGATAGTATCACAAAGGTCATTGGGTTAAAAAAGGTGGAGTCAAAGGTATGCGAGCCCTGCTCTGTGGCACATCCTGTTCTGTAATAGGCAAACCAGACTTTACAGCAACACAATATGCTGTGAACTCTCCACCACTTTTCTGTTCCTGTATCTGCGTGTTTCAGAATCCCTCCATCCCAGGAAGAAGTAGGAGCATTTGTACAAGCACAAACATGTTTGCTAAGAATGAAACAAAGTCTACAGAAACAGCAAATTTCTTCTGTTAAGCCATACCTAATTCATTTTCTCTGATGGGACTTTGCAAGCATGAATATTACAGTTACAGGTTAAAGAGAAGAGAGATAACGAACTGATTTTTTTCCTTCTAGAATATCCTCCCTTAACTGCATTTTTCTTAAAAACTGGGTATGGTCCTCAGTAAATTCTATTTCCACCAATTCACAAAGACGTGGAGAAAGTGAAGGTAAGGTAACCCGTTGCAAAAACTCAGTGCACAGAAGGTAAACACTTGCATATGGTACAGAAATAGAAATGATGATGACTAAGAAAACTAAAATGGACAACCAGGAGGGTGAATGAGACAATGATCCTGGACAGATCAAAGAAAGAAAATAAACTAATTTCATAAGTGTGACGTGGGGTACAAACAGTCTACAATTGCATGAGGTTATGAAGGAGTTAGAGAAAGGGTAAGACTACACAATTGCACTATACTGGCTTTCATGAAACCATTCTCTTTAAATAATATAAGCAGAAGAAGTCTAAAATGTTTCACAGAATTCCTCAGAGGCTTTAGTTACAAAAAAGCATTTAATAATTTTTCTGTCTCCTGGCTGGAAGAAACAAATAACCCCTTCCTACACCTGTATCCCATATCTGCCTATTCCATCCTATCTTGGACTGAGGTACTCTCTGCCTTATTTTGTTGACCTACAAGAACTATAGGGTACTGAACTTCAGGAGATCTGGGTATGCATTTAAAAAGGAAGGCTGTAATCACACATGAAAGGCAAATATGAAAATCTGACATTGTGGACAAGTTAATCTGGTTAATATTAAATTGTAATGGAAATATGCAGATTTTAAAAATTCTCGTAAGAAGGTGTGGTTCTTTTTTCAGTAAAAGTCCACTAGGT
This sequence comes from Anas platyrhynchos, assembly GCF_047663525.1. Taxonomy (NCBI): domain Eukaryota; kingdom Metazoa; phylum Chordata; class Aves; order Anseriformes; family Anatidae; genus Anas; species Anas platyrhynchos. The sequence continues at coordinate 74,068,046 of NC_092621.1, read as the reverse complement.
TTTAGGATAAAGGCTTTCGTTCTTCCCAATGTATTCTTTTATCATATTCTATTGATCTGTTTTCTGAAAGAGATAGCTGCCAGTTTATGTTCAGTTCCAGTGCAATTAGTCATTGCTACCAATCATACTGTTTTGGAGTGCAAGCTTTTATTTATGTAAGTATGACAAATATATATTAAATATAGATAAATAATGACATAAATACACTGTAAAGACAGATGCTTTCAAATTAAGTGTTCTTTTTATATGGGAGAACCTCATATAAATTATAACTCATTGGTCTGCCATTAGGTAAAGGATTATTTATTCTAAGTTACAGACTTCATTTTTCAGTTGCTTGTAATAAGCTTGATACCTTAGTAATGTGTGTTGATTTACCTCCAGTACTTTGCACCAAGTGCCTGACAATTTTCAGCTACAAGAAGTTGACTTTTTAGTGCTGGGCAGAAAATGGAATTGTAAGACAAGTTGTTATTTCTCCTTTCTTTTGGAGTTAAAAATAGGATTGTTTTGTGTGCTGGTAATTGGTTGAAGACAATAACAGTCACCTAGGCAGCTGAAGAGAGTGTGCTAGCATGCCAGCTCTCTATGTTGCAGAGTTTTAGGCACAGAACCACAGCTAACTAAAACCTGTGTGTCTGTAGGCTGCAAATAGTGTAGGGAAATGTACAGGACGTTGAAGCTGCACTTCAACCAACAGCATAGTCCTGGCTTTGCAACCACCCAAGTTCTGTGCTTAATCATAAATATCATTAGCGTTTCAAAGTTTACTATTGGGGTATAGCTAGTATTTAATTTGCTGAGATATTAACAAATGAAGGGACTCTTAGAAGTTACAGTCACTTAACACAAATAAGATGTGACATTATGTATATGCAGTGCTCTTGCTAGGTCAACAGCTATCTTAATCTGTACACGTTACCTCCCTAATGTCTCAGAAAACTACCTTCTCACTGATAAGATATACATAGTACAGTCAGGCTACCAGTTGACTCTGGGCTGTCCTTGGGTTGGGTAGGATTTCCAAAAAGAGATCAAAATTTAAGGTGTATTCACTGTGATAAACCCGATGTGTTACATTACCCAAGCTATAGCATTTGCAAAAAGCTAACTTTTCTAATTGGATGAACAGTATGTTCAGTATGGTGTTATCCAACATATTTGCAAAGGTGAAGGTACTAATAATCCTGACATACGGGTTGCTGGATAGACCACTGCAAGTACTATGTTAATATTCAAAATGGAACAGCTCAGGCACAAAGTTGCCACATCACAGAGAGGACTGGACTAGTGAACCCATGGAGACCCCAGACACAGCAGGCCCTCCTCCACTTCACTTAACTGGAGCCTCCAATATCCACACCACCACCTCCTCTCACCCCATGGCAATAGTTTGTTGCATCCAGTGCAGAAATATTCCTACACAGAAGCTTCTTTATTTGAAAGAAAATATAACTCCCATTCCTCTTTACACAGTTCATTACATTCCTGCTGGATGCACTAAACTCATTTTGAAAAAGTGGTGAGACAGATAGTAACTTCACACTGCAAGATTGTGAAAGCTGCATCTGAAAACATAGGTACATCTTAGCCAAGTCTTGGTAACAAAGAAATGTTTAATTTTGTACATCTATACCAGCCAGCCTATATTCATATCAAACTGATTTGCGCTCCAGAAACTATCAAAAAAGACAACGTAGATTTGTTACAAAACCTGAAGGCTAGAAAATTTGTCTTAGTTTTATGAATTACAATTATTCTTCATGTTTCTACAATCACACATACAATAAGGCATCTATATTTTTTATTCCTAATACAGCTCTATTGCCCTCTTCCCCAGGTTTACTAGCAAATGTGGGTACCCCAGCATCTTTCAGAACACATCCAACAGGATACAAGAGCTAGCATAAAACAAATGGGATATTAAAAACTGCGGATAAATAGTGTTCGATTCCCATCTTACTGAGAAAGCAGATATCACGAAACTATTCAAAAAGTATAATGAGATTAAAAAAAAAAAAAAGAGGTCACAGAAAGTGAGCCCAGGGAGAGACTGGTCAGCAAAAGAGGTAATGAAAAGATCATTTCCAGAGAGATAATTGATGTAACAGTTTATTTGATCAAGATTTGGTATTTTAATTAAGAAAAAGCCGGAGGATATAAAGAGCAGATACACAATAGCAGAGAAAATGGAACAGTAGAGGTAGGAACAAGTAGAGTTTAATGTCTTTCTAAAAGCGATGTTATGCTTGAACAAGATTTTTTTTTCTGATTCAAATATAAAATAAAAAAGATTTAAGAAAATGTATTCAGAGACTGCTTCTTGTCCTTGTATTTTTTCCATTCCCTGTTAAAAAAAAAAAAAAAAAGGAACAGACTATTTTTATTTTTTTTTTGACACTCAATCACTAAAATACATCTTAATGGACAACTGAACGCTATTCCCGGCATTAAAAGTGGTGACCCAAATGTTTAAAATGAGATCATCACATTTTTTCTGCCAAACCTCAACCATATAATAACTGATTTCTGCCCCCTCTATTAATATTTCAGGAAAAAAATCAGCTGGCACAGTGCTAAACCAATGTATTAAGCTTATAAGTTTTGTCTCTAACTATTTGGCAGGAAACAAACAAAAAACGGCAAAACATTGACTTTTTAATACATTTTAAATAGACTTCTGGCTTGCAGAGAACAGATTAGCTTCTTTTATTTATTACCTAGATCACCAAGAGAAGTGGCAAAAGTTGGGTACAGAAAGAAAAGAAACAAGCACCATAGAGCAGACTGATGAAAATTTGCTACCATGAAACATCAATCAGTATGTTGCATGTAAGCTCCAGATATGTATGTAAATGACAGTCATAAGTACTTCAAAATATTTCTGCAGTGGAAATTTGTTATCTTTGCCCCAAGAAGGAATTATATGCCCAAAGACCATGTGAAGTGAGACCTTTCTTTCTATTTTTTTTTTTAAAGGGAGAGGCATCCACAGTTTTTACAGTCTCAAATAGGGTTTAGGTGGAATGAAAATAGAAGACAGAATTTTCTAATATTATCTTCTTTGTGCTTTTATCAAACATAAATAATCTTGTGAAGAAATGTAATCTCCAGATCATTTCTTGTGCTCTGAGACTTAATTCTGCAGAAACTGATTCTTGTTAACAAGTTGCAAGTGAGTAAATAAGCCAAATGATTAATTTTTCTTCAGTGTGTGTAAGCAGATGAAGTTTGTATGTTTTGAATGTCCTTTGCTTTGTAGAAATGGGTCCACAAGCACAAATGTGTGGTAGAACATGCTCAAAGATTAGTTAAGTACAAGCTTTAATACCATAGGAACCTTAATTTCTCTAAACAGCAACTTCAAGGTGGTATGTGATCAGGAGGAACAACAGGCAAGTACCTAATTTTACTGAGTATTTTAACAATATTAACAATCATAATTTTTCTTTTGTTTACTACATTTTTTTACATTCTGGTGATCTAGCCCTGCTCCAGGAATAAGCTCACCACAGTAAATCCATTAATGACTTTACCTACTACCAAATTTGACTTCACTTTAATATTAGTATTTCCCACAACAAATTGATATAGTGGGTCACCTTCAACATAAAGTATGTTTCCAGCTTCAAGACGTCGGTCCTCCTCTCGAACACCGGCTGCGTGCGTTGAGGCCTTGCTTCAAGGACGTGGTCAATCATCGCTCATTTGTGGGAAGTAGAGAGTAATTTATTTCCTCTGCACTTCCATATAGCTTTCATTTATTTTGTTTGTTTGTTTTCCTCCCTTCTTTTTATTTTCCTTTTTTCCCCTCCCTTTCCCCTTTTCCCTTTTTATTTCCCCTTAGTTAAATTGTTTAGTTCATGGTAGTCTTTATTTAATTATTATAATTATTTCCCTTTAATTAAATTATCCTTATCTCAACCCGTGAGTTGTTCTTTGCTTTACTTCTCCCCCTCCTCATCTAAAGGAGGGGGAGTGAGAGAGCGGTTGTGGGGTTTAGCTGCCCAGTACGGTAAAACCACCACACCAGTCCTCATCTGTTCTAATATTGACCATTGTGCTCATTTGGTTCCAATTATGTTTGTTCATGTTGATACCATTATCCTGGAACCATGCCGGTTCCAGGATATGTGATGTAATGCTTCGAAATTTTCTTGCATGTTCTGTCAAATTGCTTTCCCTTCCACAGAGAAAGGGCACAATTGTTCAACTTTCATAAGCTTTAGGCATGAAAATGAGGTGAACTTTAGATATGCAAAGATCTAAATAGCCCCAAACAAACTGTGAGTGGTCTGCCTCTCCTCCAGGAAATGTCAGTATCTGCAGTCAGCAAACTATCCTAAAAACTTTTCCCAGGCAACATGTAGGAGGCACGGGGATGCTGAACTTTTGTTCTCATTTCACTCACCATCTGGTTCTGGTACTAACTTCTTCCAGTCCCAGACTGGAGCAGCATAGATTGGCTGACCTGTTGTAAAGTTCCATATTCTCAGCTATTTGATCAGTGATCAAAACAGAGATAGAACATGTCATTTAGTGTTTCATAATTTGTCTATTATCATACTATTTAGTGGAAAATGTCCTAATAACTTCAAATATAACCTTCAAGGGTCACAAACTGTTGTTGAATCGGTTCAACAGAAGTATTTAGCAACTTATTACTGCATCACAATGCTGGTTACTATTTTTTTTTTTTTTGTCTTTATATTTTGTCTGCAGGTTTCAACTGTCTTCAATCAATAATGGAAAGGAATACACTATAGTCTCTAAAAACTCATTACTTTCACTCCTCACACTTTTTTTTTGGGTGGGGGGCAATTGCTTTAGACAGGGACACTAATTTTGTTGAGAAGCTAGGACACTATGTTGTAAATACAGAAAGCACTGAGGTGAAGAATATACATCTTTACTGTTGATCTGTTTTTCTGAATTCCTGGATCACCAGTAGCAATAATGTCAACACATCAGGCATATGACTGACCAAGGTAATTGCAGGGAACATTTTGCATTGCTCACAGATGGCAATATCTTTCACATAAGTTAAATACTACAAATTACAGGAATGTCAGGAGAGGCAGGATCTACATTCTGTACCAACCTAGTTTTAAGGTCCTAGGGCAACTCACAGTAATTTTATTTTAGTCCTTTCTGCTTTCAAAGGCAGTAACATTCGAAGCAGACAAGGGTACAGGAGGGTAAAATCTGAACTGCTGATGTGATCTTCAACACCACCCTGTACAAGTCTGACCCTTGGAGGCAAGGAAACAGCAGTCACATTCACCTGCTGCCTGACAGTCCATCCAGGTGGATTCATTAGCCTTATACGAGCTCATTTTACAAAATGAACTGGTTTAGCTGACAGTTGCAGGGGCACTTTCGTTAAATTAATTGAATTTTCAAGGAACAGCGTGTATAGGATTTAAATGCATTTTAGTCTGGTGATGCCCTTTGAAAGATATTAATTTGTTAAAAGTCTCCCTAATAAAACCTTCCACCAAAGAGCCATCAGCAGCAAAAACAACGCAGCAGATGAGGCATAAAGCTGCTTATTTAAACCCATTGTAATAACCCCCAAAACAGCGGTTCCTGCCACGTGACAGACGGAGCCTTTTGTAACCCTGAATCACGGTGTGTGGCTGGAGACAAGAAATAAAGATCAGTCTCTTGCCAGAGACTTGACAAGCCACACGTTTACTACAACAGCTCATTACAAGCACCGTTAAGGGAGAATTTTTCCATTTGTCTTTTCACACACACAATAGTTGGTCGCAGCAGTGTTCGTGTCCCTAATCTGATTAGCTCAATGGTGTCTAAAAGTCTCCACTCCTACAGCAGTCAATTTACAGTAAGTATTGAACTGAAATAAAGCAATGATTAAGAACGTAAGCGTGGGCAAAGGCACTTGGAAGCACACGGGAGAAGAGGAAATGAAATGATAGGCGCTGTAGGCTCTGCATTTCCAAATTGCATAATTCAGTCACTTTGCATGGCCTGCTCCCTGTACAGGAACACCACACTCAGCTTTGCTACCTCATTGATTTGTGTGCACGGAGGATTCAATACTACAAACTGTACAAGAACCCCTCTCTCATCCCCAACCCCTTGCCCCAACAATTCTACTCTTTTAAGGCAAAAGAGATTTATTTATTTACTTATTTAGGTGTGGGTCTATTCTCAGTAGTGTAAAGAAAAATTAAGTACAAGCTATGCACCAACCTGAAGGCAAGAGCTTGCACATGCCTTTGATAAATACGCAGTTGTGTAATTTCCAATTTTCTGTATAAGCAAGCTTTTTCTTCTAGTCTAAAGTGAACCTTTTGTAATATTCTGAACTACAGAAAGCAGATCAGAATCACTGGACTGGAGCATCTAGGTAGACCCCACAAATTAGATGTATCTAAGTTTTTTCATTTCAGTTGCCCGATCAGGAAACTTTGGGTATTAAAACAAGAGCTACTTTGTAGTATATTAGCATGTAGAAATACCATGCCTGAACAGTAAATCCACATACAAGGATTTAAAACTATGCAGGAGCATTTACTTAAAATTAGGAAACAACATTTATATAGCACCATTTAGGATCCTGTGCATACTTACTTGTGTGGGACTGATCAATTATCAGAGTACATGTAATGTGATAACAGAATTAAAGAACATGTAAGGACCCAGTAAAGCTATGGGATACATTTGCACGCAATCATGACCTGGATTTTGCAGCCTTAAGTTTCTTTTAGAAATCTGTGCTGCTCCCTCCATGCTTTTCATGGAAAAGAAAAACAATTGCAGCAAGCACTACATGCTGAACCTGGCAATAAAACTGCTGCAGCTGCAGACAGGGATTTGGCAATTCCTGGGAACAGTCTCTAGTTCCCTGGGCCTCATGACTGCCACACACAGCATGGGCCTACGACATCGGTGGTGGCACGAGCCCTGCCTCAGTACTCCAGTGTTCTGACAGTTTGCAATGCTGCTGAGCTTTGGAGAATGAATGAAAGCACAAATTACCAGTGCACATCTCTGAGGTGTGAAAAAAAATAATAATAAAATAAAAATTAAGTATATCTAATTTGTGGTGTCTGTCCATGTGTTTCAGTCCAGTGGTTCTGAGCTGCTTTCTGTAGCTCACAGTATTAAAATAAATAAATAAATAAATAAATAAATAAATAAATAGACTATTCAGTTTAACTGGGTAAATTATTCTTGTCTGGAGGCATTATCCATACTACATGTCCTCTAATGCTTACCATCTCTCCTTAAATCCAGTGGCACTGAACTCTGGGATAGAAACAATACGAAAACACTTTATTCTCACAGCTGCTTTTCTTCAAAACAGTGGAATTTAATGAATGTTCAGGAAGCAGTCACTACATATATTTTTATTATGATTTCTTTTCCTTTTATAATGCAGTGTATCAGGAAACAAACAGATCACTACCAGTTGCCGCTAGGTTTACTCCTGTCTCAGTGTATTCACCACTGGAAGGCAACAACCTACATAATGTTACTCAATAAAAGTAAATCTTCACACTGAGAAAGTGTGAAGATTGCAAACTGAAGTACCCAAGTAATGAAATGACAAGCTATTTATTCTGTAATTATTCACAGTCGCTTCAAATGTCCTATTTTGTTGTTGTTGTTGTTAACAGTATAGCTCAATCTGCCTTTCCCTCACAGAAAAGTAAGGGGTACTGGGCAGATAGCAACCTTGGAAATTTTATTCCAGTTTCCAAATGCAAATTGGCTAAACTGATAAGACCCTTTTGGCAATTCGAGGAACCGTGAAAACCCTGCGAACCTTTGTTCAAAGCTAAGGATTTTAACTTGACTTGAGAAATTGCATATCCTTCTGCCTTGCTACTGTTTTCCTGCCCTCTGCTCCACATGCCCATCAAGGGCACGAAAGGCAGATGTCTTCATGGCTGCCCTGCAATGTGAGAGCCAACTAAACTGCAGAGAGTGAAATAAAAAGATGATGGACAAGGGGTGTCCCCACTGTTTCTTCAGAGGTGTTTGAAGGGTTGGGATTATCCTCGCATAGCTCAGTGAAAGGTGACTGCAGAACAGAGAGGTAGGTACTTGCAGAGCATGCAGCTCCTTGGGAAGAGAGAAAAAAAAATGGGCTTATTCTCATAGCAAAACCCACCTTCACTTGGCTGCAGGATCAAAGATAAAAGAAATCCAACCAACTAAAACACACAGGTATGCTATTATTCAGTAATAGGATGTGATGCTCTTCAAGTCTCTGATCGCGCCCTTCAGATCCTGCAGATGGGTGAGGAAATCAGCCATGGAGTCGGTCAGCTTCATTTAGTTGTCACCTCCAGTCATCTATTTTGCCCACTTGAAATTAGAAGGATTTTGTACAATATATTGCCTATTTCAACTTACACGCATCCCCAAACATCAAAATGCCCTCCAGGCTGCTGCAGTAAGGAGGTGTGGTTTATTGAAAGTTCAGCATTTTCATAGGGGGCTTTATTGGAGCCAGCAATGGGTCAGTAACAGAGAGATATCTGCCAAAGAGGCTACGATCTAATCAAAATTGACTCCTGTTCTTGACCCAAGGAAGGTTTACAGCATGGATATGCAGTTCAGACATAACTGGGGAGCACTCCATATGGCTGTTATCAAGCTTATTCGGAAAAAAACTGCTAGGTCATTTGCAATTACAGTCATGGTCTGTGTGCCTCACACATAAGGAGACACAATAATTTTCCAAAACATTCGGAAAAGAAAACTAATAAGAAATCCAACTCTGTTTACCGGAGGCAGAATGGTATTACCTGAATTTGGCACAAACATGGGAGTCAAATTCCTGCTCTGAAGCATAATCACAGACACCATATGCACCCCCTAAACAAAACCTGCAGAAATCCTGGGAGAAACCACCCTCCTGTGAGAGTGTCCTCCCATGCAGTGTTCCTCTTCCTCTTGGCTACACACCTCCCTCAGAAGTTTCCTCTAAGGATCACCCTTGCATCATGTAGCTCCTCGGATTGCTGCCTGGGACTACACAGCTGTTGAGCACTGCCACCTTCACACCCTTCCACTTGTTTTTCTTTCAGCTTCCTCACACTTCACACACATCAACAACAGGAAGACAAAAAGTATTTTTGCAGCTACAAGTTGGAAGTGTCTAACATTCATGAAAGCAGGAAAGTTTAACTCCAGTCCCAAGGTTGCTGTCAAATGAATACTTTGATTAAATATAACGAATAGGAGACACACACACACACACAATAATAAAATGCTGTTTCTCCCACAGTCACTGTCGTCTAACAAAGGTCGTTTGATTGTTTACAAAACAGATCATCTTATTTTACACCCGTGGGTAGCATTTCAGTTGTGGGAAGCAATTTCATTCTAATTTAATGGCAAGGAGGCATGCCTAACTTGAATTCCCATTATACCCACTTTCTGGCTTCAAGGAAATTGCACATTGTGAAGGGAGGTACATGTCTGTACTTGTTAAACTGTTAAAATTAATGTATTTAAACTTTATTTAGCATACACAATTTTATCCATTCTCCCAGAACCCCTTAACTGAAAACAGATTTAATGAATATTTTTAATATCGGTTGCAGAGGAAGCTGAATGCGTGGCATTCACTACTGAACAAAAACATAAATCTAGCCATTCCTATGAAAGAAACTAACTTCCACTTATCACTAAATAATCCTACACCAACTCACAGCCTTTCTACGTTTAAACCCAGTTATTTTGCTCCCTTTCTTATACACTTACCTAATGCCTACATTTAAGAATAAATTTTATTATAACTCTGTAACTGGTATTTCATTCTTAATTGCTTATTTTACAGCAATAGTTAGACAGACAGACTGAGATAACGACCTGCTTATAGTAAATGCTATAAATACTACAAGAGATATCTTGGCCTATAGATCTTATAGGCCAAATCACAGGCTTCTCTAGAGAGTCAAGGCACTGTGAAGAAGCTACTATGATAGACAGTGTGCTATCAGAAAACAGCATGAGTTTGTATTTGTGAACACACTGCTGTCAGTATGTTCCTGGTAATTTCAGATAAGTAGCATCTTTTTTCACTGCACCATTATGTACTCAGCAGAACATCCAAAAGCAGTCCACAAACTTCCTACTCCCCTAGGATGTATTCTGATGCATAAAAATGCCAAAAGCTACATAATAACAGAGTCAGTCAAACAAGCCACAATAAAGCTCTGTTTCCTTAACCAAGTATCTCAGGGTAGGAAATGCTCCATAATAAACACACTCTCATCACTTACCAGACAGTTGTTTCAAGCACATCAAAATAATAGTGGATTAAGTTAGTTAAGCAAGTATTCGGGCACCCTCATGTTTCCCATAAATACTATGAGACCATATATTGAAGCTGGTATTTCAGACTAGGTTTCAAAATTGATATAAATGATAAAGTTTTATGCCACTGGTAGTTTTCATGTTATTGGGCAAAATACTTACCACCACCAACTTTTTATTGCCTATTTTGGAGGCTACAAAGAGAACAGAGGTTAATGCTGGGATGATAAACTATTTTTAGGGAAGCACTTCTCTCCTTCGATTTAGTTTGTGTCACCAGACAGTCAAGGTAGGCTCTTAATTGGGTGCTTAAAGTTGGCTTCTGTAGACTAGCTGTCATTTCTACATCAAAAAATATGGTTTTCTTTGTCTCCTGGTAGGTTCTTTGCACCTACAATGCAGGAATGAGTAATGCACCCTGGCCAGCTGCAGGCAGCCCAACATCCAGCTACCACAAATTTACCTTGAACTTCCAACAATCTGAAGAGCTGTCATCAGGCAGACAATTTTTTTCAATTTTCTTTCACACAAACTGTAAAAATTCCTTCCTTAAAAATATCTTAAGTCAGGAACAAAACAGATGTAGTTACAAGCTAGTGACAGCTTCTCTCTGCACTTTTTTAGTGCCTCTATGTGGCCAAAAATAGAGACTTTGGTCACTGCAAAGAGGAGTTTTTACCTTAACGTGGGAGAAAAGGCCAAAGGTAAGAGACTTGAATATAATGACACTATTAAGGGCATGCCTATGCAGCACAATACATTTTTTTGTGTAGTGATTTGCAAGCTATCCTAAGGACAAGTAAGTACAATACTTTCTCTAACACACGTTTCTGTTCTAGTTAATCAGCTCTGTTAAGAAACTGGCAATTAGCATGGGTGTAATGTAGAGCTAATGCAGCCACAATTTTTCTATTTGTAACCTCATACTTACATGATAGTGCAAGGTGGAATGTAGTCATACCTTGTGTGCTATTTACACAGTAGGTTTTTTTTCTTTTTTCTTTTTTTTTTTTTTATGTAAAGATAATTTAGAAATTTATATACAGAATCAAATGCTGTGTGAAACAAACCTATGTTATACTGCAAAGTTCTAGCGATGATCCTCTCTCTACACTTGAATTTATTTTGCATGCTTTCGTAGTGAAGCATGAATATTGCTATTCATTTAACAGAAATGTTATATCTCTGGTGCCCAGAGCCGGGCTATGAAGCTGGTGAAGGGCCTGGAACACAAGTCCTGTGAGGAGTGGCAAGTTTCTCTGCAACTGCCTGAAGGGGAGCTGGGGGTCAACCTCTTCTCACAGATAACTAGTGATAGCACTAGAGGGAATGGCCTCAAGTTGCACCACGGAAGGTTCAGGCTGAAAATGAGGAGACATTTCTTCTCAGAAAGAGTGGTTAGGCATTGGGACAGGTTGCCCAGGGAGGTGGTGACATGGTGGCATCACAGTCCCTGGGGGTGTTTAAGGAAAGGTTGGACATGGTGCTTGGGGACATGGTTTAGTGGGTGACATTGGAGGTAGGGGGATGCTTGGACCAGATGATCTTGGAGGGCTTTTCCAACTTTAATGATTCTATGATTCAAGAATACCGTATGAAGGTTGATTGTGTTTGAAAAGACTCACATTCTGCTTTGTAACAGCAAAACTTGCTCCTTAATAGGTTCTCTCTCTAGCCTTCTCACTAGTACATAAACAGTATCACAATAGCAATATTAAATATATGTAGTTTATAAACCTACAAAATTTAATTCTGGGGTGTGACAGAGCTCCAAACAGTAGTCATAAAACAAGTCAACTAGCTGAAGATTCCATTTTGCTGAGATTTGTAGAAATCATAGAAATCTCACTTAGAAAGGATTTTTTATCTCTCCAGTTAAGACAGTTTATATTGTCTTCCATTGGAGTCTTTTTCCCTTTCAACTTAATTTAAACCACCTGATAAGATAAATATTAGAAATGTTAGATAAATAGATGCTACATTTCCTTTTTTTTTTTTTTGTAATGTGACCAGTGGAGAGCATGGAAGGCAGTGCTTGAATAGCTACTCCTCTTTAATCTCAAAGCACTTTATATGGGAGGAAAGGGATCTTATGAGAGTGAGAGGCATGCTCCTGCTTACCCACGAATTAGCTTTGCGGACAGTTTCACCCACATCAGTAAGCACATGTAAGTGTGCAGTCCCACTGACTTTCAGGCACCTTCACAAAAAAAAAGTGTAAAATGGCATTATTCTCCCACTTCAAACCTTCATTTGTGCTCCTTCATTTTTCTGTGCCAGTAAGGGAGGTTTTGCTCCAGACAGCTATCTTAACCTCTAATCTTTTAGGAAAACATAGCCAATTGGAACAAGATTAAAAGCTGCTGTCTAATGAAGGTCCTATGCTGATTAAAGAAATGCTGTTGTTGAAGAAAATGTAGAATCCGTCAGATCCATTACTTGTTCCTGCTGTTCACATCAAATTTGAAATTTCCTGAGTTATGTAGTCAATAGAGCGTAAGAATTTTTTCTTGGGTTGGGCTGGTTTTGTTCGTTTGGTTGTTGTTGTATTTTTTTTGTTGTTTGTTTTGTTTTTGTTTGTTTGTTTGTTTTTGGGGGGGAGGGAGGGAGGGAAGAGTGCATGTATGGGAGTCCATAAAAGGGCCACAAGGACTACTATATTAGCAAGTTACTATCCTTTTATATTTAGAAAAAATAATGTGAGTAGAAGCCACTGTCTTGTGTGCTGCACAGAAATTTCACTAGCACACTGAGAAAGATCAAGAGGGAATTTTTAGTTTTTAATTTAAATTTGAGTTATACACATTATACAGATCAAATAAAGCAAGAATAGATCCCTTAGTTATTTTTAAAAGTAAATTTTGTAGCTCATCTGGACTTAATAACACATACAGTACAATACAGAAACACTAGAAAATGCCCTATTTATGATGTATAATTGAAACTATGCTTCAAATGTAGTCCTCCAAAGAAATTTTCCAGCCATTCTATGATTCTAAATTAATTTTCTTGCTCCTGCAAGCAAGTTTCCTGTATTCCTTTCAACATGAAAAATGCTAGTTCATAACAACCTTCTCACCCTATGAAAAGCCAGTTATGCTATTTTCCAGGTGTAATAAAGAGGCAGAAGGTAATTATCTCTAAAGGCCAATGCCTTGACAGCTGAAACACCACTTTAAAAATGCAGTGCTCTTTGTAACAGAGCCAGGTGATTCTTTTGAATACCTGTTGATAAACAACTAAATATTTATCCCCTAGAATCAGCTAGTGGTAAACTCATCAAAACTTCAGGAAAAAAAAAAATCCATGCAAACAATTCACTCATATGAGTGGGGTTTCTGTTCATATTCTTCAGAATCCCAGAGGTTTCATGATCCATCTTAAAAGTGTCGAATGAAAGATGATTCAGCAAAATGAGTTTGCATGTGTTATACAGAAAACAAGTACGAACTTTCTGAAGGGTTCACAGTGTCCTTGGTATGCTATCAAAACACTGAAAACCACTGGCTGGAGTAATCCACTGCTTTACATCATATTACAGTATATTTAGCTGATAATATTTCTGTCACAGAGCAACCACGGAATATTTCCAATAAATTCTGACTGACATCAATTGAAATGCATCATTGACCATGCAAGGAGGATGAGTTATCAGGTCACGGAACTAACATACTGTTAAATTTTATGGTTAATCAGAATATCGTAGAATAAATATTCATGACAAAATTGATCAAGCTGTGATGCATAGTCAGTGGTACAGAGAGACCAGATTTGTGAATCCTTATAGACAAACATCGTTAATGCTGACGCTGTTGGCATTTCACTGAAAAACATAATTTTACAAAGCTGTCTTTACAAGCAAGATTCCTTGATCACATTACTTAAATAGGGTTGCTTTATCATTCCTGCTTTAGCCATTACCTCAGCCCAAATACATGGCTAGACCATAAATAATCTAAAAACACACCATAGCAGCAAAACAATGAATTTGTAGAACTATATTTCCCCTCTCACTCTCTCTCTCAGAATTATTAAAATAATGACTTTTTCGCTGAGTCTACAAGATTAAGCATTAGGCTATCTGGGAATTAATTTCACAGAATATTCTGTTGTTTCCCTTTGTACGGTTATGGTTTTGAGGATGTATTTAATTTAAACATCTTTGTTAACCTAGACAGCCTCATGATAGCAAAGAAGAGTTAGTGGTAGACAGGAGCTAGCAAATTCCTTTCTAGTTGTGGCTCAGATTTGGACTAGCCTGATGCAAAAGCTGAAGTATTGGTTCTTAGATAACCATAATACATATCATATAAAAGCAAGTCTCCTCTTTACAAACTGTTTGATAATATGCATAAGGCAGAAAATCTTTCACCATTAGCATGCAGCTACAAGAGAGCAGTTAAAAAAAATGGAGTATAAACACTATAAACCATAAGCAGTTATGAAACATTCTAAAGGTTGAAAAGTTTATATGCAAACAAGAGGAAATGTTAATTGCTCCTTTTTTTTTTTTTTTTTTTTTAGGAACTGATTTCCTACAGATAGTGATCTCCAGGTTTTAACATTTCTTCAAGAAATGTTAATTCCTTTCCTTAATTCTACTCTTTTTATCTTACAGAGAGCAGAAATAGCTAATTAAATCTGAGGTCCACACAACACAGGTTTGGGACAGAGTAATACTTAACCTGGGAACTTTGAAATTTAGAAAAGGTAATCCATGGAGGAATGACATGGGGTAGGAATGAAGGGCACAATACTGTACTTTGAATTCCAGACAGATTTTTCTTCCTCAAAATTTTAAAATACTGTGGCTGGAAAAGCATGTTCTTAAAAAAATGCCCCCAGTTCCAAACACGGAATTTGTCCATGATGTAATTTAATTAGAGATAACTCCTAACATCAAGAGCCATAGCTTCTGAGCACCGTTCCTCTGTTAGTCTGGGAGGCTGTTGTACGTGATTGCTGTCGTGTGTCTATACTTAACACGTATCATAAATAGTTGTATTACATAACTCTGCTTTCAGGTAGCTGTGGGAAGCTCACTGCTTTCCTCTTTTAGGATACAAATCTCTCTCATGTCACAAAGCCCCTATCTGCAAGAAGCCTTATGCCTGTCAGCTCTGCCAGCCCTTTGAACAAAAGCCGGCCAAAACCAGGAGCAGATTGCTCCTGTTAGAGGGGAAACCAATGGAGACATTGCTTTTGACAGAGCTCTGTACAAAGCAGGTGCTACATCTTACTCTCTGGAATGTAGCAAAAGACAGCTTGTAGGCTAGAAGGCCTCCTTAAATGAAGCATTGTAGTTATAAGCAAAGAAATTCAGCTGTTTTAAGGGCTAGGCTGTCTTCTGTGCCTGCTGTTAAATTTTTCAGCTGTGCTGGTCCTTCCTACTCCATGTTCGTTAACAAAATCCTTGAAAAATAATAAAGGCTAGCCAAACCTTTCTTCCAGAGATGTCTTATATATTTATAGAGGATGGCAGTGAAAAGTTGGAGCAGATAGTTTCCATAACCAGAGCTGACCTAACTTCTACACTTTTACGAGAAGTAGCTACTGCCATCTCTTAACAATATCCTCCCAATCTGAGACAGTGAGAGTTTCCTTTGCTTAATGTGGGCAGCTTCATTCTGAGACACCAGTTTCCTCACTGAGATCAAATTGGTTACAGTAATGTTAGACTTGCTTAGTATGAGAATAAGCCTGACAGTGGCCATGTATAAACACACCAGAATTATGAACTAATCTAGTCATTCAGAGGCATCTAACTTCTTAAATTCCAGCTTAATGAAACAAACCTCACAGATTTTACTTACCAAAGATACAGCATCATAAAGCACTGCTTTCAAAAGGAACTATAGGCACTTGATTTCTTAACAAAACACAGAAACAAAAATCAACTCAAATGTGAACATTTGTTATGAATTTAAGGATGTGGCAACTTGCATGTTCCAGAATAGTTCATATTCATATCCCTTTTTAATGTGGATATAAACAAAAGCAGGTAAGTAGCCAAAACATGCAAAACTATAACCATTTAAAGAAATAAAATTCAAGCTGAATGACACATATTTAAACCATCAAAGAAGAGGTTATTCACTGTTATCTGGCTGCCCACCATTTACCAGCATAACCATCCCTCTCATCTGCCACACACTCAAAATGGCTTCTTCTCCTGTCAGCCTTACGTACAGGAGAACTGGTTTCCTCAGCTTCCAGACATCAAACAAATGTACCCACAGCTGTGCTGAAAACAGATAAGCTCAGCATTTCTTTCAGGTGTGATGTACCCATTCTAAGAGCATCCTGTGAAGAGCAGTGAGTTGTCCAGCATACCTGGCTGGCATTCTCTTCAAAAGCATAGTAAGGCGAGCGAAAAAGCACATGCACACACATTAGAAACCTTTCAACCTGCCAGAACTACAAAGAACCATTTCACATATTGTTGTTATTGATTCATATACAAGAAGAATAAAGACACCCACAGTGGAAAACACCAGCAA
The DNA here is from genome assembly GCF_047663525.1 of Anas platyrhynchos. Classification (NCBI taxonomy): domain Eukaryota; kingdom Metazoa; phylum Chordata; class Aves; order Anseriformes; family Anatidae; genus Anas; species Anas platyrhynchos. The sequence goes on along the minus strand of NC_092621.1, from coordinate 74,051,244 downwards.
TTTAAAAAGAAATGCTGTACTTGTAAACAAAATTCATTCCACTCAAGCTCCATTATCTACTGGTGCTACAAAACTCAGAGAGGAAGGTTATTTAACAGCTTAATTTGAATCCAGACCATTCAACAGACTGCTCCTTGCTCAAAATCCAAATACCAGCAAGTCCTTACACCCTTTCAAAATATAATACCTGTTATCCCTCTTCCATCTGCCCTCATCTCATCCCAGACAATGGAAGAAACGTGCTAATTTTTCCTACAGTATGCCAACAACTGTAACCCTAGTGTAAGCTGATTTTTCCATTACAGACCATACATCAACCCCTCCCATAACTTGAATGGGGATTTGGGAGATGGACAACAGCAAGGAAAGGATCAGTTGTGCAGAAGAGATCTGCAGGCATGCCACAAGGGCTGCTGAGTGGAAAGGCAGAAGGTATGTTCAGGGCAGCCTTCTGCAGGAAAACCTCCTTCTGGAACTCATTCCCAACAGAAGCAGAGCTGCTGTGCAAAGTGTGTCAAAACCTAGATCAGCATTAGCAAAATAACTAGGGTAAAATTGATTTAAATGATTAAATGAAACTGTTGAAAAAAGCTTTTTAGCTGCTCTTGAAAAAAAGAATTAACTTATATTATTTAAATTACAATTCAGTAATTGACATGTATTTTTAAAAAGGATATAATCACTTTAACATCAGATATGCAGACCTGTGTGAATAAAAAAGAATTTACAATTGGCACTTTCCACACAATATTTTAATGGCAAGATTAGATATCTATATTAAATTAGCAGCAGTTTTCTGCAAGACAAGCTATTTCCATACAGTTATACTTCTCACAACACTTCTAGGACTTTATGCTATGACTTGGTATAGAGCAGCACAGTGCCCTTTCTGGCTATGAAGGCCAGCCACACTTTGATACCAGACTCAGAAGTACTGTACACCATGGACACTTTCTGAGCTCCTACCAAGTGAGATGGCACTGCTGATAGACTCTCACCTGGCTGATTCATTGCAGATGTACTAACTCAAAGCACTACTTATAAGGAAATATTAATTTTATTAAAAGCACGCAAAAGACAGTATGCGTGCACTAGCACGCAGAAGTATACTTGAAAAAGGAAGGGTAGTATCCTTGTTACGCAAAGAGGTTGTATTTGGTTATTTTTGAACCTGTACCTTGTATGCCTTGTGTATCAGATGGAGAGACTCCTGGGAGCAGACTACAAAGGGAGTTTAATTGTCCAAATGCAGCCTTTGCTACAAAATATGCAAAACCAAATGACAACAGCAACAGCCTTTCAAATTCCTGCTACTGCTCTGCCTTTTCTAGCTGTAATTGTTGTGGAAGCTACAATAAACACCGAAATGGCTCCTCTTGGTATAAGAAAGTACAATGAGAGACTATCTATGACTGTGCATACACTGTGACAGTGAAGTACTCAGCTTATCTGCACAGATAACAATCAGCATTGGAAGGTTACAAACACCTCTGACTTTGAAAGCAATTCAAAAAAGAGAACTGTACTGTTATTTCACGGAAGCACAGAACATACAGGTCAGAAGCGACCTCTGGAAACTACCTGGTTCAATACTCTGCTCAAAGCAGGTTCATTTCTATCAGGATGCTCAGCAACTTGCCCCACTGAGGTTTGAATATTTCTAAAGATGGGTATATCAGAAAGAAATTCACTGATCACATCTCTCTAAACCCACCAGTCCCACCCAACTTTTCACCTCCTTTCACGTGCATTTATCTCACCAATTTAGTGAGAAGAAAGCTACGGAGAACTCTGCCAAAGGCCTCGCTAAAGTTGAAGTCCACAATACGTGCTGCCTGCATGGTGCCAGCCACCTCATCACAGAAGCAGATGGGTAGGCTGGGCAGGCCTTGCCCTTGGTAAACCTGTGCTGGCAGCTCCCAGTCACCCTCTCTTTCTACAGCTGGAAATGCCTTTCAGGAGCACTTGGATCCACACACGTTCCAGGGAAGTGGCAGAGATGACCAGTCTGTAGGTGCCTGGATCCTTTCTCCATTCTTCTTGAAGAAAGGTGCAACATTTTCCATCTTCCCATCAGCAGAAACGTCCCCAATTGTCACGACCTTTCAATGTCAAATGCCAGCACTCAGCACCCTTTGGTGTAACATCTGATCCCATGTGCATATCAGTGGGTGAAGTGCTCCCTAAACCCCATCTTCCTCTCCTGTGTGTGCTGCCTCCTTGCTTCTGAACTCTGCTAGGAGACTCGGGGACCTCAGTGCAGGCCTTATCAGTGATGAAAATGACAAAACCAAAAAAGACAAGCACTTTTGCCCTTTCCACCTCCTTTGTCATGAGGTTTTCTGCCCCTCCTGAGTGGAGGGGACACATTTTCCTTAGTCTTTCCTTTCACTGTTGATGTATGTATAGATAAACTTCTGTGCCCTTCACAGCCTCACCAGTTTCAGCTGCAACTGAGCATTCTCCTTCTTCACTCCACACTCAGGCAGCAGGTACTCTCTTCATAGCTCTTCCTTGTTTCCAGCTTCTCTTCATTACCTTTACGCATTTGTGACCATCTCCAGTCACGTTGTCCTCTGGACACCTCTGCTCTGTCCACGGAGCCCTTGCGTTACCTCAGGTTATGGGAAAACTGCCCTAGCTTCACAAAGTTAGTGAGTCTCTTTCTAAACAGTCAAGCAATCCTCATTCTTTGAGGAGGGTTCCCAGGAAAATGATTCATTCACGGGTTCATGCATGATGATATTTTAATCATCACAAGAACTTAATGCTAAAGAGAGAGGATCTCTATTTCAGATTCATGTGTAAACACCTAGATTTACTAATAATTCTTCAAATCACCAAGCTTACTTCTCAGCCAAGAAACCCTAACTCCATTTAAGCTGAAAATTAAGAATGCACAATGTTGAAAAATATAAGTATATATTACATATGAACACAACTTCATATTTAACTTGCACATTATCCTCCTGATTGATTATAGACTGCCGGACACAATTTTATCAACAGACATATATGCCATGCAAGTGGATTCAACACATGTCTACTGTCTAAGAAATCTGTGCAATCTTATAAGATACTTTGTGTTTTGAACAGCTAAGGTGCATATTTAAACAAATTCTGTTGTAAGCTTCAGATCTGAGACTGGCCTCCTTTTGCCAGTTTCTTGCATGCTACTCTTCCCACAATGCTGGTTCCCACAATGTTGCTTTAAATCCACCTAAATACAACTTTCAGGATGTTTTATAAAATTATTGCAATTACAGGAATTCAAAGGACAGTGACAATGCTCTTGATGTGTGTAGTATTTCTCAATTCTCATGCAAAGGGAAGTCTTTTTTGTCTCTGCTTTTGTAGATCCTTGTGGATTACCAAAACACTCAACCGCAGAGGACAAGATCCACTAACCCAACCTACCTTCATTTTCAAATTGCAGCTGGACAGCTTTGAGTATTTACAGCCTTATAGTACAACTGCTGCCTTTCTCATCTCCTACTATTCGAACAGCAGTTGGAGACAGATGACTTAAATACCTCACCCAATGCAAAATGCCATCCTGTATTCTTCTCAAGAACATGGTACTAATCATCTCAAAAGAGCTCAGAGGGGACAGGGCTGACTACATGAACGTCAGCAACAGAAAATGATATCATGACTAAATGTTAAACTACAACAAGATATGCAGTGAGAATTTTCAACTGGATAGCCTTCAAATGAATAATTCATGCTTTAAGCTAACATTATCTTTGTAACAATAGAAGAAAATCTTGGGTCAAGCTTTTACGTACCAACTTGATTTTTTTCACACCATAGTTCACAAATTGATATTATGTCAGTATATACTTTTAAAAAAGCTAACTACCAGGGAATATTTTCAATATATGAAGAGAGAGCAACAGATTTCAATTCTGCTTAGCCAGCAACCCTTTTCTACAACGTGATCTTCCAGCTCATGAAGATTCAGCTACCATTCTGCTGCTCCTAATTTAATCAATTCTCTCCTCTTATTCAAAAGGAAATCAAAATCACCTACACTTGAACTCTCATGGTCTTTTAGCCAATACTCTCCTCAGTATATGCAGTCCAAATATAGAATAGATTTATCTTAGGTGCAGAGACTAAGTCTCAATATCCTGCTATTCCTTTCAAGCTGGGTAAAAGCAATCCAGAAGAAAAAAACAAATTGGAAGTTTATTTTCTTATTTTGGAGTAAAGAGCATCTATACACATCCTTTTTAAAGGAGAATATTATTTTTTTTCTTCAAGTAGTGGAAAAAGAGAATTAAATATCTTTGCATATAAACAATTATTGTTATGGTTAACAATAGAATGTCTTCTGCTATTAAAAAGCACAGTATGAGAAGTAATGGGAACTGTGGGGTTCTAGATTTATGAATAAACAATTTGCTTTACAGCATTCACTAGGATATATCAGCATTCACTAGGATATATCAGCTTCTTGCAGTCCAGCTGATATAAAGAACAAAGTCTGAATTGCATATGTGCTTTTACATCTGCAAAATTAGTGCAAGATAGTAGAAATATCCTTTCCATGGAACGTAAGAAGCACAATTGACAGGAGAAAGAGGAAAAAAAAAAAAAAGTTGACATATGAATCAGAAAACAGTGAAAAGATTTAGGAGGGGAGTGCCTTCACCTTCTGACATACACAATTAAGGACAGTTCTGACCCTGATGCTCAAAGGCCCCTAAGAGTTTACAGTCCATTAGCAGACAAAATAAAACTTTACAAAGTTCTTGCATCTAATCCTACACCATCATTAAAGAAAGGCATTACTCACTCCCTGGTCTCTACTTATGGTATCTTCTCTTCATCAGCCTGTGAACCCAGACATAAAATCATCCATCATCTGCATGGAAACGTTCTGCTGCAGCTTCCTTTACAAAAAGAAAGCAGCAACAGACTTGGTAAGCATTTAAGGAAAGATACTGCTACAATAGCACAAACACAACCACTTTCTTTGAGATTAAAAGAAAAAATACTACACACTGCTAATTTAACACTTTACCTCAAGTATTTTATTTGCAGTGACCATTTACTGGTTAAATTATAAGGATGAACAGCATCACACTAAGAAGGCAATTGAAATGAAGAAATTTTCATCTGCAGATTTCTTCCCAATTTACATTCTTACAGTGAAGGAAATAAATTACTCTGTAAAGCAGAGCAATGGTGTAGAAATAAGTGGTTTTAAATTTCCACTTTCAGTGCAATTTGTCTTCTTGGACAGTTCTCAGACATTCCAATGGCTAAAGTATTGGAAGATGAATAATTTCAGATGGGTTGTTTCACTGCAAGACCTTGAACAACTGTTTTCACCCTATCTGTGCCTCAGTTCCCTGCCACACACAGAACAAATAAAAGTTATATGGGCTGAGCTGAGACAATGAATGGAAATTGTTTCTGGAATGAAAGTGGTGTAACTCATATATTCTGGTCTGTCCCTTTTCTTAGTGTAGTTCCTTTCACCTTTAATGATTAATGAGGTAAATGACCTACTTGGCTCACTTTGTCCATAGATGGAGCAACTTGAAAATATTCTTAGGCAAGAACATTTCTTACTTGCATACTAAGCCTGTTCCATCAGGAATGTTGATTTCCTCCTCAGAAATCCCCAGGATTAAAAATTAATTAAAAATTTAATCCCCAGGATTAAAAATCCCCAGGATTAAAAATTAAGTATAGAAGAGTATAGTAGTTAGGTCCTTCATACACTGACTACACCACCTGCTGCTGAATTACCATCAATTAACTGCATATAAATTTTTTTATAAAATAGCTTCTCCAATCTCCTGAATATATGCTATATTGTCTATCAATGCAAAATGAGCATTAACATGACTAATTTCATCACATGTGATTTTGTACTTAGTCTGAAATACTTTAAAATCATAAACACCATATAGAGTTCCAACACTGCTCAAACTTTATTTTATGTACACACCATGTATAATATTTCAGTGAATTGTTTCTAGTAAAAATTTTAATTTCAAGAGCTTTAAATTCTGTAAACAAGTTTAGCTCAGCTCTAATTGACTTCTACTAAAATACAAGGACACCAGTTTCTAGCAATATAGCATGTATACATTCTGTCAGGAACCTTTCAACTTATTTCTGTCCCTCTGCTGACCACAGGTTGTGTGGGGTTAGAATGGAAAAGCTATAATTTCATTATTTCATTCTCTGTAAAGGCTGCATTGCTTTCAATGGGGGAACACAGATGCAAACGAATCATAGAATATCCCGAGTTGGAAGTGACTCATAAGGACCATCAAGTCCAACTCCTGGCACTGCACAGGTCTACCCAAAAGTTTAGACCATGTGACTAAGTGCACAGTCCAATTGCTTCTTAAATTCAGAGAAGCTTGGTGCAGTGACTACATTCCTGGGGAGCCTGTTCCAGTGTGCGACCACCCTCTCGGAGAAAAACCCCCTCCTGACATCCAACCCCCAGATCTCTGCAGGGCTGCTCTCCAGCGTCTTGTCGCCCAGTCTGTATGTAAAGCCAGGGTTGCCCCATCCCAGGTGCAGGACCCAGCACTTGCCTTTGTTAAACTGCATGTGGTTGGTGATCTCCCAGCTCTTCAATCTGTCCAGATCTCTCTGCAAGGCCTGGATGTAGCGAGGTGGCAAGGCATGGGATGTAGCAGGACAATACAGCTCAAGTTTCTTGACTAATTTGCAAACATTTTGAAAGCCTTGTTTCACTAATGTGTAATGTAGGTTGCTGCAATGGTTTAATTCACAAAAATCAGCAACTGTTCACAAACAACAGTACTTCTTTCTCCCCTACAAAGTATTTTGGCGATTAGAGTAAGTGCTAACAGTAGGTGTGAGAAGCCCCCATACTGACAACATTTCTACATGGGTGGCTCACCACAAACCCCTCACAGGTCCTACCACAACCATCCAAGACCCTTAGAAGTGTCTTCAAGTACTCATTATGGAGCACCATGAAAATGTTTTTCTAGTTGACAGCTGTGGTGTAAATGCCTGAAGTAACTAGGAAAATAAAACTAACATTCACGTTTTTAAGGAAAAGGTACAGCATTGAAGAGGCTTTCAGGGTAGGGCATAACTGCATTATCTGAGCGTTCCCTAGGCTCCCAACCTTAGATGCTATCGCGCTGGGGAAACTTGGTGTGCTAGCTCTAAGGAACACCACGGAGCGTGGAGTGGAGTGGAGACACCACGGCTAGGCTCTGTGATCAGGTGGGACCTCGATTGTTCTTGTGCACAAAGCAGCACTTTTTGCCACCCTAAGCCAAAGACCTGTCATGTTTTGACAAATGCTGTACCCTAGTGTTCTTTTTGCTCATTATAATATCATTATAATACCAAAACACACCTCCATCCCAAAAGCTACCCGCCTCCAAGGTGCGACCACCCCTCACTGAGCATGCGCTCTGAATTTCTCGGAGCCTATTACTTTAAACGGAGACGGGAAAACTTTACACCAATCATAACTAAGATATGCTTGACTAGAGCCACTCAAGCTCCACCTAGAAGACAGAAAATAATATAAATTGGCCCAAGAGAGAGGGGATGTTGGGGAAGATACCATCGTCAGGGAAGATACCATCGTCAGGGGAGATACCATCCCGAGGACATACAACATCCTTAGGACCTCCTGACTCCTGGGATCAGTCGACGGGCTGAGCCTCTCTTCCCCCCCCCATTGGGACGCCTTTGGGTGAGATCTGAATATTTGCTTATAAATCTCTATAGAGTCTTTGATCCTTTTAACGCGTTTATTTCTAGGCTGCACACCTGTAACACCTGTAACACCTATAACACCTATAACATCTGTAACACTTATAACATCTATAACATCTATAACATCTGTAACATCTGTAACATCTGTAACACCTACAACACCTGTATAACATCTGTAACACCTATAACACCTGTGTATTTCATGCATACTAGCTTGCTTTTGCAGATAGTCACTATCACCGGCAATCCAAAAGAACCTGATTATCTGTTGCTGTAATAAACCATACTTGATTGCATTGTGATAGCTCTCATTAATGCAACTAGGGTGAGGGTGGTTATCCGTGATAGTTCAGTGTTCTGAATCTAACCAGACCCCCAGACGGTTAATGCATTGTTGGTGAATGTCTGACGGACCCCCAGGTGGTTAATACGTTTTTGGTGAATGTCTGAGTGGACCCCCAGGCGGTTATTACGTTTTTGGTGAATGTCCGAACGGACCCCCAGTTTTGGTGAATGTCCGACTGGTTCAGTACTCTGAATCCAACCGGGCCCGTGACGGTTAATCAGCTACACCCCTTTAACGTGACAACAGCTTAGAAAATAAATGTGCCATTAATAACAGGACATTTTCTGGTTTCCCAAAGAGCCTTTCCAGGGAAGGGGTAGAAATCAGGTAATGTCAGTTTCCAGAGTAGAGAAATTCCTGTAGTAGAAACCTACAACACCTGCTTTACCAACACAAGTTTTGTTTGCAAAGAAAAATCTGAGAAACAGCAAAAAGCACTGATGCAGATGGATGTTAGAAGAGCCTCAAATCATAACCAGGGTTACAAACCCCTAAACTGGGTAATGGGCTGTGCCTCTGGTGTTCCAACAACTGAGGTAGAAATTACAATAACTAGAGTCAGATTCCATTTTTTGGTATTACTTTTGTTTTTATTTTATTTTCTGCTTTTTAAGACAGAACCTGACCAACTCAAATATCTGAAGCTTTGTAGCTGGCCTCTGACCACCTTTTAAAGTCAATGCACTTCAGAGATACTGCTACATTAAAATCAACTTTCCGCAGAGAAAAAAAAATCAGCCAAGTTCATAGTCCCTACTGTCTAAGACATTAATTTATACACTTTTTTCCCCCCTCTGTCACTCACTTTTTGCAGGTAAGCCTTTAACAAGAGCTAGCAAGACTTCTTGTTTTGATTGCACAAGTGAAAATAAAGCCCCTGGCAAGAGAACTGCAATAGTTTAGTAAATGTTGCAGCAGGAAAACTAGAACTAGCCTGTATCTCATGACTTCCCAAAAACCTTGTATCTGGAGGTCTTCAAGAAGTAGATCACATAAACACATTTCTATATTTCTGACATATATACATTCATTTATATTCCATTTCAAGACAACTACTGGCTGAAACAAACCAAAGCTTCAAACAGTATTATGTACTATGGCATGATGACAACACCGTATCTTCTTTCTTTCAGCATCATCTGCAAAAACTGATTTGCTTCTAGACAAATGTTATATGTTTAGTTAATTTATTTTAAATGTATCTAAATTGCTCTCTTAGATAAAAAAAAGAAAGGTTTCAAAATAAAGGTTTTTAATTTAGGACAAAAGCACCAGATTTGCTCTTTTCCTAAAATACCCCCAACTGTTTCCTGAACTAAAACAAGTTTTTACTTTACATCTTTTTAATCATTTATCTTCAAATATTGATATAAAGCAGAATTTCATGCTTGGAAATATTTCTATAAATCTACATTTTGAAAGTTGGCAAAGATACTCTGATCTGCACAGATAATCACAAAAAATGCAGGAAGTGCTCAAAGAATGACTGTTTTCTGACTAAGTAAGCCAGAGGATTTACAACATTACAGTGCCCTGATTAATGAAATGATGACTAAGTCTTCTCAAACTGGGAAATGCCAGGGCTTGCTTATTTGTACCAGTCCACTGAGCAATTTTTCCCAAGAATTAATATTGCTTGCAGGCACATACTTTGAGGTCTCTGTGGACAGCCTGCTTGGTTTCTCATATTCCCAAATATTTTTTTTATTGGTAAGATTAAACAATTAGCAGAAAAGCCAGAAGTCTTCTGTATTAAACACTGAAACCCATTCATGATGAGCTTTTGGACAGCTAGATTCCTTCAACAAAAGAACTGAAAGGCCAAGAGAAATACTCTTATTACCACAATGGCAGGCACAGGATAAACCTTACTGAAGTCAAGCCTTTTGTCTCCAGCAATACCAACATTGAATGAACCTAATGTTGTTAAAAAAAAAAAATAAAAAAATTTTGGTCATTCTTATTCTTCATTAAGATTATCTGAAGCATTTCAACAGTCTCAAATGATGCTTTGGCCACCATACACATACCTAAAAATTTATTAAAGGTGATCAAAAAGATTTGGAGAACCTACTCATTACACCTACAACAGGATGCAGAAGTGCATTCATAAGTACACAGTACTCCCTTCAGTATTAGTCTGAACAGTAAAACATTTGTGTATTTATGAATTTTGGTTTAAGCATGTGTTTCTTATACATGTAAATTGGAGCAATAAATTGTCACAATGAGAGTCAGCGTGCCTCCTCTCAGTCTCCACCCTCTACCAAACATACACATCATAGCTATTTAGGTAATAAATAGATGCCCTAGATTTGATCATTTTCTCAGATACCAACATGAAAAAGGCTGGAATTTCAGAGGAAAGCTGTACAGGTAGACTGTACCATACACTTGCATCAGTCAGATGTTCACTTAATTATACTTCTCAATGTTTACTGCAAAAGTTTTGCACAGTAAGTTTCACTTGTATATAAGAGAATCTTTGATGTTACAGAGTTAAAGATGCATTCAGTGCAATTACAAAAATTCTCTTTAGTGATCGCACAACCAACCGACCAAGGGATACACAATTGGCAACAGGACACATTGCATAGCAATGGACATGACTGAGTTGGCTGGCTTTTGGAATAGCTTCTTATCTGAGAAATGCAAGGGATGCTCTCACTTTTCAGATATATCACTTGGCTTCTTAGCTATACAGTTCAGTGCAACATCAAAACATGGTGACACGAAAAATCACACACAGATAACACAGATAACCACCAGCTATAAAAAACTGCTTTGGCTAGCATGATTTCTGCGACAGCATGTGCGTGGTATATTGGCTGTATTAGGAAACAGGTTTCTTTTTCCACTCCAGTAGTCTGAAAAATTTACATCCTTTGCACAGCTAGATAAGTGTGTGAAAAACAGCACTTTGCATGGCTTATGGACACGCTAATCTGCATACAGGCCACTGGGGAGATAAGCAGCTACGTCTTCTGGAATACTTGTTAAAAGGGAGCAACGTACTACTGGGTTACCACTTTCCATCAGGACTTCTTTTCTGCTACTGTATGGGAATAGCCGGAAAAATAAGCAATACACATCAGAGTAACTTTGAATTATGTAAGAGATCAGAGATTCCTTCTAAGTAATAAAATGGAAGCCTCACTGCTCAAACCAAGCTATCCATGAAGCAGTCCTGAACCACTCAGGCTCCAGCCTAACAACTCTGGGAAGCCAGGGACAGCGAGATACCGTTTGGGTGCTGTTTCCCCCACATTTCAATCACCAGGTAGGCACAAAAAAACATAGGAGCTACCCCAGTTTGAGCCCAGCTGGCAAGCCAGAGACAAAAATCTGTATGGGCTTAGATGTTTGTAAAGTATTTAAATGCCAAAGCACTCAGGCACTCTAATAATGTCTCTCATTTAAGAACGCTGCCAGCCAGAATATCCTCCTCTGCATTTGTTCTGTCACAGCAGAATAAAGCTAACTTGGGCCACAAATCTGTCCCTCACTTCAGCCACAGCTCATTTTCCGTGTTTAAGCTGCAATTGTCTTTATCTCAGCAAAATTGACAGTTACCGTGATGAATAATGACAATGCCATTAATAGGCTCCTACTTAAATATCTCTATTAAACGTAGCCTCTGCCTCCATGAGAGCCTATGATGTCAGCTGAACAAAAGCTGACTGATGTATTAATGAGAGAGATTCATTAGCTAAATTAGATCTGCTGTTCAGCAAGGGCTGATGGTATCACACTATTTGTGCTAGAAGTGAGCACTGGTATCCAGGATTTCTGACAGAAGTCTGCTGAAGACAAATAACTCTTCCCTCCACAGCACAGAAGCTCTGATTTAAAGGACGTGCTACAGCAAATGAAACAACTCTGTGTTCGGCTGACAATTAGCAAGTACTTTCTGCTGGTAGAGGCCCCCCTGCGATGCATCTGTTTAAGAAGAAAGCTTTAAGCATGAACGATAGGCTCAGTGTCTGACTCTGAGTGCAACTGCTACATCTGTTAGCACTGCAGTTGGTTTGTGTCCCCTTGTCACTTTTCTGAAAAGCCAACAATAAAAAAAAAAAAAAGATTCTTTGGGCAAATGAAGCAGAGGTGCAAATTGCAGTCATACCTCCCCATCTCCTCGCACGTCACTTCTTGTCTTCGCAAACAGCACGGACTTGCTTGCCTGCTTATTGCAGGTATCCACACTCACTGCTGGCAATAGGAATTGGTCAACACATGACAGCTGAATTTGGTGCTATCCTGTAACAGACAAGCTTCTGCAGAGGGGAAAGGACAGACCTCAGCTTTGTTACAGAGCTGGATTCAGGGCTATTCTTCTGAGAAGCCCCCTTCCCTCTCCCCTATTGTGACCAGCAGTGGCGTGTGTGTGTGTGTAGGGGGGTGAGACTATTGCTGCAAGCTGTGTTAGAGTGTTTCTGACAGCTAAGTTATTGCCAGTTTTGCTATGATCCAAGAAAAGAAGCTACCAGTTGCAGTGAGGTTAGGTGACACTCCTGATAAATTAAACCTCATGAGGTAAAAACAGAAAAAACAGGGAAAACCATTTGGACATAAGAGGTAAGTCAACTATTGATATCCATCATAGCTGACTTCAGTGAAGTGTTCATTAGAGGGTCTACAAAACACCAACTTTCCTATGTTTCTCCCCACCTCCTAAAGTCTCTGCAATGGCATTTTTTTTTCTGGTAAGTTAATGATGCAGTCTACACAGATATGAGGAATCTTGAAGGCTTGAACACAAATTTTAATGTATCTCAGTTATAAAAGCTTAAAAAATAAAACCGAAATAAGCAGGTCACATTTGAGTTTAGTCTTGTAATAAGCATGTTTACCAGGGTTAAAGAAAATGTTTAGCTTTAAAGGGGAAAAGCAGTCTAATACTGATTATATTTAATTTACATTTAGATTATAGTGATTGCTTAGAGCTCTTAAGTTTTCAATCATGCCTTGTTGCAAATATTTTCAAACACACTATGTACAAACCTGATACTGAAAAAATGTATACCTTTGTTTACCATTCAGAGAAAATAATATTTCATAGTCACTAATTATTTCTATTTTAAAGCTGTCTAATGCAGAACATATGGAGCTAAATTAGCAATAGCACTGCACAAACGTGGCTTATTATTTGCAAAAAATATTTAGAGAACTCCAATTAAGCATACAGAACTGGTGAACTTCCAATTATTTTGGCCTCAGAAGCCTCAAAGAGGAAGTATGAGAAAAATGAAATTATATTTTTTCATGAGGAGATTTAATGCTTTTTAAAAAAGTTTTGAATATCAGAAGCACTTAAGATTTATATGTGAGAAAAGGAAATGAGGATCAGAGATGCAAAATAAGGAAAAAATATCAATCCCCAACAGAAGTCCATACACCATTTTGCAAGAGCAGGAACAGGCATCCAAGGACAGGGACAGTTCCCAGAAAACCCCAACAGAATGTGAGATTTAAATAGTAATTCACTTACCAGTAGAATCATAGCATTATATAGAGTGGTTAGGATTGAAAGGGACCTTAAAGATCACCTAAATCTAATGCCCCTGCCATGGGCCTATGCCACCCTCATCAGGTTGCCCAGGGCCTTGTCCAGCCTGGCCTTGAACATCTCCAGCGATGGGGCATCCACAGCTTCTCTGGGCAGCCTGTGCCAGTGCCTCACCACCCTCTGAGCAAAGAATTTCTTCCTAACATCTAAATCTTCTATTTTTTAGTTTAAAATTGATATCCCTTGCCTTATCACTATCTTCCAATGTAAAAAGTCATTCTCCATCTTATTTGTAAGTCCCTTTTAAGTGCTGGAAGACAGAAATGAGGTCACCCTGGATCCTTCTCTTCCTCAGGCTGAACATCTCCAGCTCTCTCAGCCTGTCTTCACAGGAGAGGAGCTCCAGCCCTCTGATCAACTTTGTGACCCTCCTCTAGACCTGCTCTGACAGCCCCACACCCTTCTTGTGCTGGGGGCCCCAGAGGAGGACGCAGCACTCCAGGTGGGTCCGCATAAGGGCAGAGCAGAGGGGCACAATCCCCTCCCTCCTTCCCCTGCTGCCCACCCCTCTGTTGGTGCAGCCCAGGATGCAGTCAGCCTTCTTGGCTGCAGGCACCCACTGGTGGTTCATGTTGAGCTTTTCATACACCAGAGCCCCCAAGTCCTTCTCTGCAGGCTGCTCTCCAGGAGCTCTTCTCCCAGTCTGTGCTCATGGCTGGCATTGCCCTGGCCCAGGTGCAGCACCTGGCACTGGGACTTGTTGAACCTCATTAAGTTCATGTGGGCCCACTTCTCAAGCTTATCCAGGTCCCTTTGGATGTCATCCCTTCCTTCTGGTGTGTGACTGCACCACTCAGCTTGGTGTTATCTGCAAACTTGCTGAGGGTGCACTCAATCCCACTGTCTATGTCATTGATAAAGCTATTAAACAGCACTGATCTCAAGGCAGACCCTTGAATGACACCTCTCCTCACTGACTTCTACCTGGACATAGAGCCGTTGTCTACAATTCTCTGGCTGAGCTGCAGCCATCCAGCCAATAAAGACTGACCGAACAAATTCTTAGCTTGGACCAGTGTCTTGTCCAAAGTAGACTCACTAAACAAAAACCATGAAGAAATTTCTTGGACTTCTGCCAAAAAAAAAATAATCTGATTTTGAGAAAAATTTTAATTTCAAACAACTTAGATGTTTACTTGCTAGCTAACACTTATCTAGGATGTGTCCTGAGTAACCGTACATGAAACAAGCAGTAGCCATACCTGCTGTACTTATTCTCCTGTGCTCATTAGTTCATACACCCACACAATGGTTAAGCAACCGGGGACACAAACTGCTGCCATATGAAGGCAAATCCAAGCTCAAATCACAGCCCCTCTCAGTGTTACTTATCATCAGTATGTACCTTGAAAGAAAATATCACAGCAGGCCAAATTAAAATGCGATACATTTTGAAGTATTTATTTGTATCACCTTTTTCTTGCATACTGTGAAATGCTTGCACAAATGTCAAATAAGGGATGTTGTTTTTCTCAACTTGATGCCAAAATGTTGTTCCTTCTGAAAACTGGAAAATGTGTAAACTGCTCTATTTTACAGCACGATAAAGTTTACTTTGTATTTTACAGATGTCGTGGTTTAACCCGGCCGGCAGCTAAACACCACGCAGCCGTTCGCTCACCCTCCCCCCTCCCTCTCTGGGACGGGGGAGAGAAATGGAAAGTGAAGCCCGTGAGTTGAGATAAAGACAGTTTAATAAGACAGGAAAATAATAATAACAAAATAATAATAACAATAATAACAATAATAATAATATGGTGATAATAGGGAAATAATAATAATATGTACAAACAAGTGATGCACAATGCAATTGCTCACCACTCGCTGACCGATGCCCAGCCTAACCCCGAGCAGTCCGGCCCCCTTCCCCCAGCTAGCCACCCCTATATATTGTTTAGCATGACGTCAGATGGTATGGAATACCCCTTTGGCTAGTTTGGGTCACCTGTCCGGGGTCTGTCCCCTCCCAGCTCTTACTGCACCCCCAGCCTGCCCGTTGGCAGGACAGAGCAAAAGGCTGAGATGTCCTTGGCTTAGTATAAGCACTGCTCTGCAACAATTAAAGCATCGGGGTGTTATCAGCACTCTTCTCATCCTAAGCCAAAACACAGCATTCCACCAGCTACTAGGAAGAAAATTAATTCTGTGCTAACTGAAACCAGGACAACAGAATAACCCGATATACTGACATATGGTAATGATACTTTCAAGGATAATCTTTACTTTCATTTACATTGTATTATGTAGATATTTTTGCTACGTACAGCAAGCAGACATGTATAAACAATTACAAACTGAGCAGGTAGTTTCTGCTCTTTACGCATCATCTTCCAAATGTTTCTTTAATGAAGACAAACCACTTCTTGCTGAGATTGCAGACCTTTTTAAAGGATACATTAATATTTCCAGAGCTTATTAAAACTATACCTTTTAAATTTTTAAACATTTAGCTATTACAACTGTCACAACTTCAAGGCAGAAAGGAGATGAATTACAACACACTACTGTGCATGCAATGACTGAGCAAAGCCATTGTTTTGTAGGCAGACTTTTGAAAAGACAAAATGAAATCTCCCATTGCCTTCCTTCCTATTTCTATATAAATTGTTATGCAGTTTAAATCTAGGACATGGAAATTTAACCATTTTGTGAACTACTCTATACTTCCTCAGTGTTCTTGATTCACAAACCCCCAAAAGTTATTATTGTTGTGAAGATTATTCCAAATACAATTGTCTCTCTCTCTCTCTCTCTTTTTTAAGTATGATGTTAATAGGGTTGCAAGCATATATTGTTTTTTTTTTTCCCAGGAAAACCAATCTCTCAAAATTTAAAATTTCATGCTTTCAAGAGCTTGCATATTGATAAAATTTAATACATTCTCCATCAAGACAAATACTTGGTTCTTTGGCCAGATGTCAGGATAGGAAAGGTACTGTAACTGCCACATTAAAAAAAAAAAAAAAAACAACAACACACCACACCACAATTTTTAAATGTTGCTAGTTTGGCAGTGATGTATTGAGATTCCTTTCCCAGACAGGTATGAAAATGAAAGAACTAGAAGAATGAAAGGCACAATGACATCAGTTCTTTTCAAACACTTGAAACACATGAGGCTTCAACTTTAGTGCTCTTCTACTCTTTCAAAGGAGCTGACAATCAGACTAAATCTGAATAGCTGAGGAAGATTAACTGTGGATTTACACAGACTTTTCAATTTGATATTTCCTCAAAGAGGACCCAATATGAAGCAAGCTACACACCTTCATGATGAAAAAATGTGAGTGATGTGAACTTGGTTTTCTACACAGTATCTTCCTGCAGTTAGCTGCTGTAACGCATAGGGTCATGAACAGTAAAAAAAAAAATAAAAAAATAGCCACTTGTTTACTGAATTAGATTCATGAATGTTGATACCAGAACTCAGGAGATTTAAATGCAAACCATGGTTTTCTATTAGCTCTATTTTCAAATGCTGCAGGGAGCAAAAAAATTCACCAAGTGATGCTCATGTCTGTCTCATTCCAGGTGACAGACAGACACATCTATTACTGTGGAAAATTGTTTTATATACAAATGTCTTTCTATACACACAAGGAAAGGAGCAGAATCTGTGATGAAACTGTTCACCTTGCCTTTTGGGCACTTAAGGGTTCTTCTGTCAATACCATACATCCTCCAGATGTGCACACAATAAAACCTTCGATATTCACACATCTTTTTTTTTTTTTTTAATACCCATGACAAGTTGAATTACACAATAGCACACCCCAGTTGTTCAGCTGAAAATTAAAAGCATACAAGTGGTAGAAAACAGTGACCTGTTATGGAGCAATCAGCCAAGTGCCTTGCTGTTAATTCAACCCTGGTCCAGAGGAGAGCTGTCCTCTGAGCAAAGTCACATGGCTGCACAGTGAAATAAGCAGAGCTATGAACACACAAGCTGATCTCATTTCTCTTTGTGGACCCGCTGATTGCCAGGAGCATCCCCTGATGTAAATGACTCCAGACCCTGACTGGATTCCATGCTGAACCTAAACACACACAAAGCCTTGATGATCTCTGCTGGAGCTCAGAGTATCTAACAGCTGCAAGTGACTGCTCTAGCTAATTACTCCCAGCAACAAAAAGAATAAACAATCACAACAGGAGGAAGACTCTCTGCCAGTGAAATATTAATGCATTTTTAGGCAGCTGCTGTTTGTCCTACATCTTGGTTAAAGTTTTCTCAAAGGCAAGACTCCTTTTGTAAGTCACTGGTCCTCTACTTGATTTTTCAGGGTAGCAAAAATGGTAGCATGGTCTAGAAAACATTTTAGGAAATCTTCGACAGTTACATTTTTTGTCATCGTTCAGTAGAGAAAATAGCATTGTTTTTCCTGTTTCAGGGACCATTGCTTACCTAATCCTATTAACTCTTGTAGAGCACCACCTGTTTGTAGAGATGTTTTACAGTATTTCCTAAACGTGACTAAACTTTGCATTCTCTTGTTTCCTATAGAAATTTGCTCATAACTAACTTCTTAGGAATGTCTCTTCGCTGAGCTTATAGCACATTTTCCAGGACATAGTGGCATGCCTCATCCCAGATGAATGCAGTTTCTTTAGTGATTCTTTGGTGCAGATTATGCATAGCAAGAGTCTCTGATGATGCATTTCAGAACAGGAGGATCTAGCATCAAGCAAGTGGTACTGAAGTCCAAAGGTACTAGCAAAGATGTTCCCTGCAATTCTAGCAGAAAAAGCCATAAAGAACAGCACACAATTTTCACAGAATCACACAGAATCACAGAATTGTAGGGGTTGGAAGGGACCTTGAAAAATCATCGGGTCCAACCCCCCTGCCAAAGCAGGTTCCTTAGAGCAGGCTGCCCAGGTAGGCGTCCAGACGAGCCTTGAATATCTCCAGAGAAGGACACTCCACAACCTCCCTGAGCAGCCTGTTCCAGTGCTCCGTCACCCTCACTGTGAAGAATTTCTTTTGTGTGTTGGTGTGGAACTGCCTGGGCTCCATCTTGTGGCCATTGCCCCTTGTCCCGTCCCCACAAACCACTGAAAAGAGGTTGGCCAAATCCCTCTGTCTCCCACCCATCAGGTATTTATACACATTGATGAGATCCCCTCTAAGTCTTCTCTTCTCCAGGATGAACAGACCCATATCTCAGCCTTTCTTCATAGGGAAGATGCTCCAGGCCCCGTATCATCTGTGTGGCCCTCTGCTGGACTCTTTCCAGCAGATCCCTGTCTTTTTTTTTGTACCGGGGAGCCCAGAACTGGACACAGTACTCCAGGTAAGGCCTGACTAGGGCAGAGTAGAGGGGGAGGATCACCTCCCTTGACCTGCTGGCCATGCTCCTTTTAATGCACACCAGGATCCCATTGGCCCTCTTGGCCACCAGGGCACAGTGCTGGCTCATGGGCAACCTGTCATCCACCAGGACTCCCAGGTCCTTCTCCTTAGAGCTCCTTTCCAGCAGGTAGTCCCCCAGCCTGTACTGATACATGCAGTTGTTCCTTCCCAGGTGCAGGACTCTACACTTGCTGTTGATAAACCTCATTTGGTTTCTTCCTGCCCATCTCTCTCCTGCATGTCCAGGTCTCGCTGAGTGGCAGCACAGCCTTCTGGCATGTCAGCCACTCCTCCCAGCTTTGTGTCATCGGCGTACTTGCTGAGGGCAGACACTATTCCCTCATCAAGGTCATCGATGAAGATGTTGAACAAGACCGGACCCAGCACTGACCCCTGGGAAACACTGCTAGTTACAGGTCTCCAGCCAGACTCTGTGCCACCGATCAGCACCCTCTGAACTTGGACAGTCAGCTAGTTTTCAACCCACCTTGCCATCCACTCCTCTATCCCACACTTTCTCAGCTTTGCTAGTAGGATGTCATGGGAGACAGTATCAAAAGCCTTGCTAAAGTCAAGGTAGATGACATCCACTGCTCTCCCCTCATCTACCCAGCTCGTGATGCCATCATAGAAGGCAAGGAGATTGGTCAAGCATGACTTCCCCTCAGTGAATCCATGCTGACTACTCCTCATAACCTTCTTCTCTTCCAATTGCTTGGAGATGGCATCCAGAACAAACTGCTCCAACACCTTTCCAGGGACAGAGGTGGGACTGACTGGCCTGTAGTTTCCCGTGTCCTCCTTCTTGTCCTTCTTGAAGACTGGAGTGACGTTGACTATCCTCCAGTCTTCAGGCACCTCTCCTGTTCTCCAGGACTTTTCAAAGATGATAGAGAGCAGTTCGGCAATTACCTCTGCCAACTCCCTTAGCACCCATGGATGCATCCCATCAGGACCCATGGATTTGTGTGCATTGAGCCCACTCAGATGCTACCGAACCAGTCTCTCATCAAACAGGGGGGAGCCCTCCACTTCCCAGACTCTTTCTCCTCCCTCCAGGGTTGAGGAGTCCCAGGGGAGTGTCCTTGTAGCAAAGACTGAAGCAAAGAAAGCATTCAGTATCTCCACCTTCTCAGCATCTCCTATTACCAGGACACCCCCCTTGTTCAGCAAGGGACCCACATTATCTCTAGTCTTCCTTTTACTGTTTACACATGTAACAAAAACAAAACAAAACAAAATCTTCTTGTTATCCTTTATCTCTTTTGCAAGCCTCATCTCTAGGTGGGCTTTAGCCTTCCTCATTGTGTCCCTGCAGGCCCTGACAACACTTCTATACTCCTACCAAGAGGACAGACCCTTTTTCCACATTTCATAGACCTTTCTCTTCCTTTTGATCTTGTTGATGAGCTTCTTGCTCATCCATGAAGGTTTTATGCTCCCCTTCCCTGATTTCCTACTCTTGGGAATGCACTGATCCTGAGCTTGGAAAAAGTGCTGCTTAAATGTAGCCCAGCTCTCACAAGCACCCTTGCCTTCTAGCAACCTAGTCCATGAGATACTCCCAAGCAGGTCTTGGAAGAGATCGAAGCTGACTCTCCAAAAGTCCAGGGCAGCAATCCTGCTTTTAGCCTTACTTCTTCCACCAAGATCCATCTTGAACTCCACCATCTCATGGTCGCTGCATTCCAAGCTGCCCCCAACCTTCACATCCCTAACAAGCCCATCCCTGTTGGTAAGGACAAGATCCAGGAGCACCCCCTGCCTCGTCGGCCCCTGCACCACCTGCATCAGAAAATTACCTTCAACGTATTGTAGGAACTGTTTGGACTGCGCATGCCTGGCCGAGTTGCTTACTCAGCAGATGTCTGGGTAATTGAAGTCCCCCATGAGAACCAGTGCCCGTGATCGTGAGGCTACTACCAGCTGCTTGTAGAAGCCCTCATCAACCTCCTCCTGATCTGGTGACCTGTAGTACACCCCCACAGCAGTGTCCCCTTTACCAGCCCACCCCTTACTTCTCACCCACAAGCTCTCCACTTGTCCTTCACCCTCCCCCAACTGGAGCTGGGTACACTCTAATTACTCCCTCACATAAAGGGCAACCCCACCCCCTTGCTTCCCCAGCCTGTCTTTCCTAAAGAGGACATATTCCTCCATGGCAGTGCTCCAGTCATGCGAGCTGTCCCACCATGTCTCTGTGATCGCAACAAGATTGTGGCCCTGCAACCAAGCACAAATCTTGAGCTCATCCTGTTTATTTCCCATGCTCCATGCAAGAACGCATGCATTATTGTGCATTTCCAGGTAAGTGAATATGGTGATCTAGCCTAGTGGTGAGGCAAAGACAGACTCTATGTAGTCAGACCCTCACTCAGTCTGAACAAAGTATTTGAAGCTAGTATAAGGTAACATTTCTACATTTTTTTTCATGCTACTGTGGTGACTTAGTTCTAACATTTAGAGCTTTTTAATGATGATTCTTACTAACTGAAATTCTTCAAAAGCGTTTTTCCTTTCACCTATATTTACTATGGTACTGCTTGAGTTCAACTTGAGTCGGGAACTTTTTACTTAAGAACTGTTTCAAAGCGGCTTTTCAAACCAGAAGTTATAGCTGCTTGAATGATAAAATGCCATAGCCTAGCCACAGTCATTGTATGTCAAAGGTACTAAAGATAAAGGTTGTAATGAGATCCTCCAGTCATTAATACACATGAAGGTCAGGGGATCACTTCTGTTCTGCACATTGGCAAGGGCTTCATGATTGCCTCTTTATAAAAAAGCAGCAGTAGCAAGCCATTCTCACATGCAGGGAGACTTGGCATGTGTTCATGACCATGGGATGTCACCGGGGAGAGTTCCAGGCTGCGACAGTATGTGAATTATCACAGCTGACCAATGCAACACTTTGAAGCATTGAAGTTCTTTTGGACTTGATCAGGAGACAGATGGCTTTTCAAAAACAAAGTTTTCCATAAAAACGGAGAACTAGTTTGTTTTCAAGCATTGTTTCCCCTCTTGGGTAGACCTTAATATCACTTTTACAAATCTGCCTCTGTTGTATGCAACAGCTCTATTTTCCAGTGAATCTTGGAAAGACCAGATCTGGAACAGCATATACGTGGACAAAAATTCCATTTTTTTCACTTTTTTTCTCCTTCCTGTTGATTTTGCATAGAATATTTGCAAGCAGTGTTCCCAAAATATCGAACTCAGCATCTGATTGTCTCAGCTGATTACTTGCAGATCATGTAGTGTCTCTTGCTATGCACAAAACCACTGTTTTGACAGCATAGAACAGGAAGGCTCATTTTGTCTTTGATCTTGCAATTCCAATAAAGCTGCATATAGATTTACCTGCCAGTGGTACAGTGGAAATCAGTGTGAAGTGTGATTTTCCTCTCCACAGTGACAAAGTACAATAAGGAAATCATTAACAGTGGAATTTACATAACAGAGCTCAAACTAAACGGTGGTTTGGTTTTGGGTAGTCTATTTTCCTCCAACAGACAGGGTCAAAATATTTTCTCCCCTTAACTATGCTGGAAAAAAATGCATGCATTTATCTCTAACCCAAGTAATGGAAGAATTGATAACTGTTCCTACCAAAGGACAGTGAATTATTAGAATTTCCAAATATCTCATACTAAACAACTCCTGTAGATAAAGGGTCTTTGGGAGAGAAAGCATTTTCATTGAAGTATTTCACCGTTAAGGTTGGAAAAGACCTCAAAGATCATCTGATCCAACCATTCCCCTACTACCCATATCAACCCTGTCCCCAAGCACCAGGTCCAACCTTTCCTTGAACGCCCACAGGGACAGTGACTCCACCATCTCCCAGGGCAACCCATCCCAATGCCTGACTGCTCTTTCTGAGAAGAAGTATCTCCTCATTTCCAGACTGATCCTCCCCCAGTGCAACTTGAGGCCATTTCTTCTAGTCTTATCACTAGTTATCTGTGAGAAAAGGCTGACCCCCAGCTCCCCACAGCTTCCCTTCAGGTAGCTGTAGGAGCAATGAGGTCTCCCCTGAGCCTCCTCTTCTCCAGACTAAACAATCCCAACTCCCTCAGCCGCTCCTCACAGAACTTGTGCTCCAGGCCCTCGATGTCCTTCTTGTAGTGAGGGGCCCAAAACTGAACATGGATGACTTTCAGGAAAAAAGAATTCCCTGCAGCTTACAAAAATTTTAATGTGTTTATGATCTCAATTTGAAATGCAGAGAGTAGTATAATAGCTATAGATAAAAAGGTTAACAAGATCATAGTGAAAAATAACGATTAGGATTTTTTGTTCTAGAAGAAATAAAGCTCTTGATGAGTCTCTTTTGAATTCATCATTACAGCATAATTTTCTACTTTTTACAGTGAATTTCTGAAGTTTTAGGCCAAAGGCTAGTAAAAAAAACCACTATCCTAGTACGTTGTATTAATATTTATCAAACCTTTAAAAGATTTTTGAAGGAGTAGCATAAACATTTAAGGCTAAGCCTGCCTCATTGTCAAGGTATGCACTGGATTGCAAACCATAACAGCATTGTGGACAGAGATGAGCTATACCAGGAAACACAGTGTTCGCCAACACCATGTTAATCTGCATGTACAGATTGACACTGTACATGTAGTTCTTGTGCAGAAGAGACCAAACAAACTCCAGATAATCAGAACTGCCTTGCTCCTATGCTACATCTGAAGTCATGTCTTGTCTCGCTCCTCCTTCAGCTCCCAGGACAGGAAGGTAAAAGGGAAGACCATGTTGCATAATTAGGTGTGCCAGACCTGGCACAGGATACACCCAAACCAACGCTATACGTTAACTCTTGCACACAAAAAAAGACAAGACCCATTTTACTCTTCCTATGTAGCTATTCTTGTATATCTTTCATACTGCGAGAGACAGTTTATCATTTCCTGATGTGTGCTTTCCGGGAGCTGTTACAGCTGTGAACAATTTAGCATGCCCGGAACCAACTCTTGTTAAAAAATCACTGCGTTATTTCCAAGAGCGCATATGCCAGAAATACTGTAGTAGAAAACCGGCATGAAAATGGCATGCTTATATGGGAATATAAATGCTGTCTCGCACATGCAAAAATTGAATGGTGGATATGCCTACCTTGTAAGACAGCTCTGCCTCTGAAAGCTAAACATGCAAAAGATTCAGTGCTATGTTTGATACTTAGAACCACTCGGGTTCCTGGTCCTACACTCTTCCCAAACCTCTTTCAGCTCTGGAGTAGTATGAAGATTGTGCTTGAATTCATAGGAAAGAAGGATTATGCTAAAGTCACAAATAACAGTCTTTTCTTACCTGTAAAGACAAAGATGAGCTTCCAGTTGTTTAAGTGTATTTCCACCCTTATAAGTCAAAGTGGTAGGATTTTCTTCGAGTTTTCTCTCTACCAGCACCTTAAATACATGCCTCTTGTCAACTACACCCATTCATTTTGCAGAAATTGAAAAAGAACGTGCAGCCTAAAATAAAGAAAAAGACAAGTTAGTATTTACACATCAAGGTAACTATTATTCCCTCCTATACCCTTGCAACCAATTACTCCCCCATGTCTGGGGAGACATTTTTATTTTGCTTATCTAATGAAGTCATTGTAATTCTAGAGCACTTGATTTCTTCCATAGATTAATCAGTGGTAGCTGGAATTTATGATCATCTTAACACATGTAGTAGGGGGCTGTTGTAATTTTAGGACAAAAAGCCATTAAGACTCACACTGAATGCTGCATTTCACTTGACACATTACAAAAGTACACAGATTCTGTGAAAATGGTTTAGCTTGGAAGCTCATGTTAGTAGCAAAAAGGACAAAAAACACACCAGCCTTCAAAATAAAACGACATTTATGACACTTGTATCTTTCCGCTCCCCTCTTTTCTCCAGAGCCTAAAAACTATCACAGTGGCAATACTGATGCATTAAAATTAATAGATTTGAATATGAAGCAATGCTCCTTCCATCAAGCATTATGTACAGGGTATCAGGCTGAAGCTGGAAGTGACAATACATAGCCTGCTAAGGCTGAAATGTAAAACAAAAACACCTTCCCCAAAACAATGGCAAAGGTTTACCGTTTTATAGGTCTTAGAAGGGTCGAAAGAGCTCAGCTGGTGAGCAGCTGACTAGAATTAGTCCATAAGATTTGCCAATACTTGAAGACATTTAAAGGAGCATAATGAGAAACAAAATCTTTAAAGTGAAGTACCATTTCAAGTGAAGATGATATATCTGTTAATTGATAGACAAAGGAGCCTGAAGCAGAACTGACTGTGAGAATTAAACTAGGTAGATTCCAGATGATATTTCTGGGGCAGCCAGGAGTTACTTATGGTGGAGATGACAGTACCAAGATGTTGAAGAGAAATGTAGCTATTGTGCCTAAGCCCTAGCATACATGCAGGGTCATTTATAGAACAGAGCAAGTCTGATGGAAGATTCACATTGGATGTCTTCAACAGACTCCATCTCTGCTCCTCCACAGTCATGCTGAACTGTTTAAGAACCTGAAATGCATCTCTTCCAGCTAAATAGGCTCCTATTCTCCTAAAATCAAGCTCAGAGATGCTCAGCTTCATCTGATTTGTTACTGGCACTCTGGTGATTTCCACTGCATTCCTAGAAAAACAATTTCACAACATCTTTCTGAATCTAAAAAATCTTAATTTGACACCTGTCCTTGTGGCTAAGTAAAACCAGATTACAGCAGGAATACTGCTTGCCACCAATGCATGGAGACTTGGAAGAGGCTGCTTTTCACTGAATCACGCAAAATCCCAAATGAGCTTCCAGTTCCAAAACCTGCTGGCAACTATTGTCATGATTATTGAGGAATTCTGCCAAATAGCTTTGAATTTGCAAGTTGACACATCTGTTCAAAGCCAACCCCTACTACTGATGGGATACCTGACACAGTAGACTTTCCAGATTACAGGGTTGTTTTCTAAACAGGGTATTTAGGAAAAGCTAAAATTCAAAATTTGAGAAGCATTTTGTGACATCTGTCATAGTGCTGCCATACCATGGAAAGATCAGTAACAACAGAAGACTAAGAACTTGACAATGCTTTAAGATGATCTCAGTCTTAGTACCCTGAAGTTGAAAGAAAATATTCCATCCCGGAATATTTTACAGAATGGATCTTCATCAATGGAAGAGAGTACCTGCCAGTCCTGAAAGAGAAGAGGAGAAAGGCTTTAAGGTAGCATCATCAGGAACCTACGTGGTCATAGAAATACCAACTTTTTTCAAGAAAACTAAACTTGCCTTTAAGTGATAGGTAAGGATGAATTCCATCACTGTCAGATAGAAATTCCCATCTACAGCTGCTGCTGCTAAGAAAAAATATCTGTCTGGAAAAGAGAACATAAAATTATAACAATACATCTGATAATTACTTTACATTCATGAGGAAGGAAATTTGGTCAACACTTTCTCATAACTCATTTCCTTTTCTGAGTAATAGCTAAGGCATTTTATTCTGAACATTTGCTTAAAGTGGGGGAACTCTACAGAGATTTACCATGACCAGGTGAAGTCCCCAAGAAATATACTACACTTCACTGGTGGCAATTCAGTAAACCAAAGAGTAAATTCACTTTTTTACTAGATTTTTTTTTTTTTTTTTTTTTTTAGAAATTAGTTTAAAAAGTTTTTAAAAAGTTTTATTTTTTTAGTTTTAGAAACTTTAATTAGAATTTCCTTTTTTTTCTGAAATATTTGGAAAACATGAAGAGCAAAGAAGCACACTACTGAAATTCAGTATTACTGCATTTGAAAATGTTTCAGGCATCTACTGCCCTTGCTTCTATATTTTTTGTATCTTCTCACTCTGCTTCTGCTCTTCTGGAGAAGCTACCTTGGTAGCAGCAACTGAAATATTCATTTTCCTAGAGAGCAAGAAAGAGCCAAAGAACTAAAAAGAATCCTTTAAACAAGAGAAACAAACATTGATTAGCTTCAAACAACATGTTTAAATGACTTGGTTATCTTTATTTTTCAGTGACCATAACCTGTCGTGGGTTCAACCCTCCACTTCTGTCAATTGTTCTGCGGAACTGCCAAATAAATTGCTAATGCACCAGCTTCCAGGTATATAACAATTATTAAGGAATATTGTTAAAGCTATCTAGAAGATGGAAGATTTTTCAGTCAGGAGAGTTCAATCAGTAGAGTAACCAATAGCATCCGAGTTCTCACTTGAAAGTAGGTTATTGCTCAGCTATGGATCAATTTATTGTAAATTCTGTCTGGGGAATCTAATGAAACTAAAGATTAACTTGGCCTTCGCTGGTCTTCACTGAAGTCTGTAAAACACAGCCTAAGTTCTAGTGCTTAAGTTTTTCCTCTGTTACTTCAAGAAATCTAGTTGGATTGCTTGTGTTTACAATGGTAAGTTAATAAATGAGAGCTCAAAGAGGTAGGATGTTTTCAGTTTGTTTTCAGGATGTTTTCTTCTGTTTTCAGTCTCTATTTGATCATAGAATACCCTGAGTTGGAAGGGACCCATAAGGATCATCAAGTCCAACTCCTGGCACCACACAGGTCTACCCAAAAATTCAGACCATGTGACTAAGTGCACAGTCCAAACGCTTCTTAAACTCCATCAGGCTTGGTGCACTGACTACTTCCCTGGGGAGCCTGTTCCGATCTTTCATTGTTAGTTTGCTATGAAGCATGTTTGGGAAGACAAAGTACAACAGAAAAATTAATATTTTTTTAGATCTTGTATGAAATAAGAGAAACATTAGTTTTAAAAAAGTGAGTAAGGAGAGACCTTTAAGTGAGAAAAAATGAGCATAAGTAATCACAAGACCCAAGAGAAACAAGAGGGCAAAGAACGTGTCATGTCAGAAAGACGACAGGATAATATTGTATTTCAGTTTATTTGTAATCAAAGTAATGATTACAAATAAGACAGCTAACACAGTATCTGGCAACACAATTATTGCAAGTACATCAATTGGGACATGGTCTCAGAGCTTAAAGATAGTGTAATCTGGTTTAATCTATTGAATATTAGGACAACAAATGCTAATCACTTTAGGGAATATTTTGCCCATACAAGAAAAAAAAAGCCCACCATCAGTATCTAAAAATAACTGTAATGCTTGCAATAAACTACCATTTCATGTGTGAGTATTCTTCTGTCTGTTGTTATTCTCAAAAACAGTAAATCAATATTCAGATCTAGCACATCAATTTCTGGCAATAAAAGTGGATACAGCAGCTGTTTGCAATGAATATGCAACATGCCAGTTCATGAAAGAAACTGACTGAATGTGAGTCTCTAGAGTCAGCTTCTCAGAAGACACCAACTACTCTACTCTACATCGAAGACAGGCAGCTTGGAGGATATAGCTGTGCTGTTCTGGATTGTTCATAGTAGTGCCAACAATAATCAAGAATAGAAAAATAAACAGTCTACCACTACCCTTTTGCCTGTTATAAAATTTATCATGGCACAAAGCACTTAGAGTAGTGGGAAAAGAGATTGCACCATGATGTATCCCCTTCATTACAAAACAGGCTGCTAGGGAATGTTGCATTTCAAAAAATTAGTACCAATCTTTTCACACAGTTGGACATCAAGAAGCAGACTAATTTTCAGGGCTATTTAGTTTTATTTGTAAATTGTGTCTTTCATAAGTATTGAGAAATAGCCCTGTTGAATCAGCAGGTGAGTGAACTGCAGAAGCTCCTAGAGTATTCAAGCATATTCTCAATACTTGAGACTCAGATCATCTATGGGCTCCCAGCAACATGAACACATGTACTGTAAGGGCCTAATATCTAAATGAGGATAATTTAATGAGAAAAGTTGCTTCAAATTGAAATGCAGCTTATCTGATGGTTTTGTAAAATATGCATTGTTTGTAATCTGTTCTGGGAGCACTTCCTTCAACTTTCCTTACAGGGGCACAATAAACATGTTGACAAACTCATGTAGGCACACATAGTACTTGAAAATAAAAGTTCAGATACGGTGTACTGGTGCATTAACTTTCTGCAGCACTTCTTGGTTTTTAAAGAATGGCCTTACAAGAACAAACTTTAAATTTTCCATGTTCCCATTGATGTCTCAGAAGATCTGTCAAAAACAGCACCTACAAGATGATACAGCAATATTCCAGGCTTAATAACATAAAGTTAGGCAGCCTCTTAAACCTTTGAAATTACTCATGCTGCTTTGAAGATACCTCGTTTATGCTGCTTGCTCTTTTTTTTTTTTTCCCGGTATGTGTGGGCAACAAAAGACAAGTTTTTCAGATTCAGTCTGCTCTTCCCCCTAGAACAGACTCTTTTTAGTGTTATCACAGTGTACCCATTCCACCTCCTCCCACTGAAAGGCCCCAAACCACCCCCAGCTTTGTTTCAAGCTGCTTTGCCCAGATGACCTTTGATGTTCTAATACCTGCTGGCCCAAAGCATTAGTCATCACAGTGGTTTTTTAGACAGGTGCAATCTACAGCAAATTTTAATTAGCAAAGTTTCAGTGTAAAAATAGGATCATTCTTCTTGCTTTTGAGATCCACACACTGAAATTTCAAATCCCAAATGCCACAGCTGGGCAGAACGAGCCCAACATAAAAGAAATACAGTTGGATCAAAAATGTTGACAGGAATTCCGAATTCCCAGCTATTTTAACCATGACAGAGCATCTCAGGATGTTTTCAGTTTTCAAGCTGGTGTACTAAAAAACCTGAAATATTCTCTACTCATTACAAAAAAAGCTACAGACATTTTGTGAGGAAGTTATCAAATAGTGTTGCTTTTTCTCTTTTCTTTTTTTTTTTTTAAGCCTTCTATAGCTTAAGTCACCATTTCTACACATTTAACTAACTACTGGCAGCATGTTTCAAGTGACAATGCAGTGAAATGCAAACTTTAACAACAGTCAGGACTGCCCAGTGCTGCCTGCAGTACTCCTAGAGTACCCTAGACTTATTTGATGATAACTGGATGTTATAGACTTACTTGATGATAACTGGGTGTTATACAAAAAATATACACCATGAACTATGCAAATGGACAGCAAACGGTCCATTGAAAAAAAGTACCTTTCCTCTTTACAGTGTGAAAATGGGCTCTGAGTATGGGAAGGCTCTTCTAGATGCACGAGTTTACCAGACACAGCTGATTTCATTGCAAGCATATATTATAGAAGAGGCCACACAAGCCTTGAGCATGTGCAAGGCTATGTTACTGCAGAAACAAGTCTCCCTACTAGCATTCATGTCTTGTGGTTACAGCTGACCCCCTGCTAGGGTCATGTTTCCAGCTTGGCTCACCTGCCACTGTTAGTCCCCAAAGTTTTGCAGGTGTTCCTGGAACTCTTACCAGATAGATATAAGACTTGAAAAGTAACTGTTCCTCTACCACTACATCCCCATGAAGGGATTTGATTTTCTTCCTTTGCTTTAAGATTTATACAGTGAGAAAAGTGTCCCCACTGTAAAAATTCCCATCAGGTTCCTTCACTCATGAGCTCTGATGACTACCCCAAGGTGCCCAGCTAACATGCAATCAAAATTGTATTTTCCAGCACTTAGCATTCTTCCAGGCAACTGCATTTATAATTTTCAGTGTTGCTCATTGACTGCCTGTTCATGTACAGGCTAACCCCCAAAAGTATAAGCAGTTTTGATTTTAAACTGAAGGCAATTATATAAACACATTTTGTCTGTATTTCTGTATTATGATTCAACCATGGATAGCGACTCAGACTGGTTTAAGCTGAGAACTAGAACTACTCTTCCATGAAGGAGTGAAAGCTGAATACACAGATATCCCTGCTGGAATAAGAACTCCAAATATAGCTCCTCATTTGCTGCCAACCCCTGTAATTTGTATCTTTTTCAGTACGCCAGCCAAAGAACATAACTGTATGAAAAGCCATCAGCATACACTATTTCTATATGTAAATATAAAATTCCAATTGTTAACACAGGTTATGACTAACAGACATTAGACTTAGGCCTTAGTCTTCCAAGAAAGTTTGACACTAATGTGCCGTACTGATGGGAGATGCTCCATGCCACATATTATATGGTTACAAATCAAAAAATCTCACATTAAAAACGTAAAAAGCAGGGTGAAAAGAAACAGTTAAAAATGTATGCCATATTGCATACGATCCTTTTATGGTAAAAATTCATTCTCATTCAATTGAGAAAGCCTACAAATTTTGGAGCATATGTACTTTAAAAGGGCAAAAGAATTTATGGCAAGTTTAAGCATTCAAGTGTTGAGAAGGGGGAAGAACAAGATTAATTGGATATCCACTAGTAATGGTGTCAAATAATGAAACAAAAATATAGTAATCAAACAGCAAGAGGATATTGCGATAAAGAATGAATTATTCTCCCTCCTCCGTATTTTTTCTTAACACAACAGGGCATTAACTTAGCTATGCTGAAGAGCAGGTGGCTGAACAGACAAATTCATTTTTACTGAATATGTTTAATGATCCTCATTTATTATACCAGCTTAAGTATTGAGTGGTTCATATAAAATCAAACTGAAAAGATTTGATACCAACTCCACAGAACTAGTGCTTGGCTCCAGTGCCTACTTGTTGGTAACTAGTGTCCTAAGCCAAAATGAGCGTTGAAGAAATTTTTCCCTCCTCCCCTCAAGATTGCTTACTCATTAAAGTGGACAACACAGTAAAGAAAACCTGCTCAAGACACTGTTATCCCTTCAACTTTGTTTATTGATGTACTGAACATGAAAAAGTACAAAGGATCCAAACACAAAATAAAACATGTACAACCTCTTAAATACTCAACAGAATATATTTTTCTATTCCAACAGATGTGAATTAAGTCATACTATACAACTTCAAATAAATACCAACCTTACATTTTACTAAGTGCTCTGATAAACACTGTAAAGTGAAGCCCAATTTACATGCCTTCTCATCAATGCCGTTGTTTGCTACAGTAGTATAAGGAAAGAAGCATGTAGCTGTTTTCCCCCACACTGGAAAGTTTGTGTTTTCTATAGTATATACAATTTTTAATGCAGAGGAGCTTTAACAATCTAAATGCACCTAAGAATGAGGAAGTGCTCAGGAAGCCAATTGATTTTTGAATAGCATTGAGTGGGTCAGCATGAAAACTCGCTTATTCACTTTAGCACGCGCTTCACAGTATATGTAACTGTACTATACTGAAAATTTTATAACTACAATTTAAAGGAATAAGAACCAAAAGCAACTGCAAAGATAGTGTACAACTATGTTTATGCATAGAACATTGCTTTTTCTAAGGGGAAGCATATGAGCATCTCAGTTTATACAAAAAGCAGGACGTAACTATATAGTTGTCAGTGCATCCTGGTGAAGGCATGAAAACCCTCAGCTTTTTTTCCAAAAATTCAATTATAAGCTAGATGCTAATCAGAAAATATTCTGTATTTTTCTTAAATTTCTTCAATACATGGTAAAGACTTTTCTATGTCCCCAAATAGTGATTTAAGCATTATACGAAGTTAAATTTCAGTAGCATACAGGTATTCATGGGTTTTGTATGAAAAATGTAAGGAAATTTGTCCAAAACCTATGATTATACTTGTTTTTACCACAAACATATTTATAAACCAAAATATAGCATCACCATAAACAGCTGAAGCTAGACTATCTACAGACAAAAATAGCAACAGATCTGATGCACTGTAAATTCAAGTCCTCAGGACAACAAAAATGAATAAGCAGACCTCAAGTAACAATGTTAATGCCATTTACAAAGAAAAAACTCATACAAAAACATTCAAAGTTGACCATCACTTGGCATGTAAGTTAAAAAATAAACTAAAACCAAAATCAGCTGAAAGGTTCATAATTCAAGGTCTTATTTACATTACACAAAGCTCAGGTGTTAGCCTTGAACATAACTTTCAAAATACCTCCAAATATACCCAACTCAGGCCACTTCTGCTGTGCAAACCATGCACAATGTCTTTTTCTTAAGACAAAACAATTCTTCAAACAATAGCAAGTACATCACTAAACACCATGAGCTCTATCTGAAGGGAATTCTTTAGGAAGAACAGATTTTTTTTCCCCCGTCTCAGTATTTTTAAGTTTCCTGCTTGCTCTTATATAGCTTTTTTAAATTTTCTTTTGTTTCAAAATCACAAATTAATGTGAGCCATCTATCACTTAATAACCAGGATGATCAAAGACTCCACCGATGATTACAAAAATGAAATCAACAGTGCATCCCATCAACTCTACTTCTTAATAGAAAGGTCTCAAAAGTATTTCTACATCATAAATCTTTCTAAATTTTTCCCCAACAACTGCAAATTTCCTGGTAAGTTTTAAAAGCTCACTAGGTGTCTTATGAAGAGATTTCTCAAAGTATTCAAGTCAAAATATTTGTTCCAGGACCAGTAAAAAGTTTCTCCAAATTTTTTTTTATTTTTTTTTTATAAAAATAGATGCTTTTTTTTTTAAACCCACATCAAAGAGGCTCTTATCTCTTTGGCAAGGTACTGCTTTACGAAAAGTTCTCCAGTATTCTTACAATAAGCTTTTATAACGTGTTCCCCTTCCCCAACCCAAATGATAATTATAAAATAAATACTGCTTATAACTTTATAAATAAAGTGTAAACTTCAAATACTTTTCTTGAACAACAGAACAGCAATGCATTAAAATGTAAACTAAACACAAGGCAGATCAAGAAATTATAAAAAGAAACTTAAGTAGTATAACACAAAGCCTCAATATTTACTCATAGGTTAAAGGCAGTCATGTAAAGAAAAAACTTCTTCCCTTAGCTGAAACGTTTTAAAAGGTCCACCTTCTTCAAAGAAGGCAATAGAATGCATTGTGACAGGTAAAAACCCTGTACCTCTTGTCAATATTCAAACACAAAAGGTATTTAAGAAGTTCTAATTCAAATATTAGCAATAAAAAATCTCACATATTCTTAGGATGCTAAGTAGTCATTTTATCCCCATTTCCACACTGGCATACAACAAAGGCATTTACTAATGCATAAAGCTTCTTGTAAATTGCCTTTGTTGTATAGATTTCGTATATTAATGCACTGAGAATAACTTGTTAGGCTTTGTGCGTTTTGTTTGTTTTAAAGGAGACCTGCAATACTCTGTCCCCAAGGCGGTATCCATTCAGGCTGGCTATTGCCATAGCTGCCTCATCATAGTTTGTCATAGTCACAAATCCAAACCCTTTGCACTTGTTTGTGTTAAAGTCACGAATGACCTTCACATTGGTTACTGCTCCAAAGGGTCCAAACATTTGCCAGAGGATACTCTCATCAGCATCAGGGGCCAAATTGTACACAAAAATGCACCATCCAGTTCCTGCGTGTCCAGGGATATTAATTCCAGCCAAACTGGTCATTCCATCAATAGTCATGGGAGGAAACCTACTGAATAATGGTGGAAAACAAAAGAAACAAGCATAAAGCAGCTGTTCAGAGAATCCCAGCAAAGAAGTTTCAAACAGAGAAAAGAGATAGAAGGCTTTTGACAGTGGGCATGGACATTTCAGCCAGATGAATAAGGTAATACTGCAAAGTACTGCAAAGTGTTTTTTTTTCAGCTGCAGAAATTCTATATGCAGTACAAGGCACAATTGTGGGAACAGAGTTAAATCTGACTGAAATGAAATAATAAACAGAAGAACGTAAGAAAAGCATGCTAGAAAGCCAGTGAGGATTAAGTCATTTGAAATGGGAATTCCATGAAACTGCTACTGAGTTTGTCTTTCATGCACAATGCACTGAAATGAGCAACTTCAGCTGAAGTTTCAACATGTGGAAATGTCTTACTGACAATGTAATGGTAGCCAAAATATTTTCTCTTAATAATCTGGTTACTGTGAACTGAATGGTTCTTTACCTCTTTACACCATAAGCCATGTTGAGCAGATTGTCCAGCCTGCAAAACATTTAGCAAAGTGTTCAGTCTTCAGACTTTTCTAGCCTTTTATCTTAAGAACACTTGGTTTCCACCAGCCCCTTAAACTGTATTCTAGAGAACCTTATGCAAAGCTTGAGTACCTGAACTACAAGAGCTGGAAGACCTTGTTACACATGAAACAGCCAATGTAACACTAAACAGATGTTCCTGTGTAGTACCCACAACCACAAGTAGTTAAGTTCAGAAAGGCTAAACTTGTGGTAGTGGTGCACTAAGTCAAACAATACTGTCAGCATCAAGTTGTAGTCAGTGACCACTTCAGTGAAATCTTTGAAATTATAAACTTGTTAGATGAAGGCTTTACTGAGACATGACTTCACAATATGCTGACATGAACACCCAGACCAACACAGAGTTTTCGAGCAGTAAAAAAAATATTAAAACAGGTATTGCAGTAAGAGCCATTTTTTCCCCTACATTTTCTTACTCTTTTTTGAAAGAATTTTTTTTAGAATATTGATACATTTCATGTTGTAAGTTTTCTCCATATATTTCTTCCTTCACTTTCTCCCAGGCTGCTGATCTGTAGTATGCAGTCCCACCTCTAAATGCTCTTGGAGTTACTTAGCCAATACCTAAGAACATGCAATGCCTAACAATCCTATTAAGCAACTTCAGTAATAAGTTGAAAGTGCTTCTCCAATAAAATTTCTTCCCTAAAGCAGCTCTGGTGTCTTCCTAGTAAAGCTCGGACATATGAAGAGGAAGTCTCATGCTTAAAGGTTATCTTCATGATTTCACAAAATATGAGCTTAGGGAATAAAGATTTAAAGGATTCAGTTTTTAGCTTACAGCTACCTTACAGATTCCTACTTGGTTGTCATTTTTCTTCAGTAATGAGCTATAGGATTTAATAACCATTACTAGTATACAGAATCCAAATTTAACTGCTCTAATAGTGTAACAGTGCTTGCGCACAAAAAAAAAAAGATTTGGTCTTGCCTGCAGCTAAGTAAAGGTCATAAACTATATAGAATTTTGACTTCGCAGTGAACAGGATTTTAACAGGACAGCAAGCCACTGAACACCTTAAAGAGCAGAAAGGAGGAAATGAAAAAAATGTCTGCCTACTATCAACAGACTTAGAGGGATTAGATTACAGAGCTCTATTCTGACGATCTGGCGTGTGAGAGGGAGGTGAAGAATTCCAGAAAAAACACCAAATACAAATTCTTTGCTGTAAAACAGGCTGAGGACTTCATATAATAATGGGGTCAACATATGAGTTTTCATCATTTACCTGGATGACTTAAAAGATTCAAGAAGGACAGAGGTGTTCACTAGGCAATTAATTTTTAAGGATGCTTTAAGTTACATAACCTACAGATACAGAACAGTTATAGACAATTGCTTTTGAAAGTTCAGTTCAAGATTTTTGTTAGTAAAAAAAATCATTAGAGTGATCCAATTGCTCTTCATTATTAGGTTTATGCTACCTGTGTGTTTTCAGGCCTCTACCAACTGTTAACTGACACAGGGCAACCATGGAAAATAATCAATCCTGTTAACATCTGAAATTTCATCAGTTGGGATTTTTTTTTTTTTTTGGCATGTGAAAGACATTAAAGACCTAAAGCATCCCAGCAATCTGAGCTGGATTGTCAGCAACTGAGCTGAAATACTGCAACAATAACACCTAAGCAAAGCCCTAATATACAGGCAGACTTCCACTTACAGTTATGAAAATGTAGAACTTGGCAAAGCTGTCTTCTAATGAACAGAAGCCTGATGGTCTTTCAAAAAAAAAATTCAAGTGTCTGCTACACCAGTTTACCCTTTTGACCAGTCAGCCAACTCAGCCTTTCCTACCTTCCCCATCGACCAAAATGAGAGATTTTACTCACCCACCTATTCACTGCAGACTTGATACTTTCTGTTACCATTATACTTTTAAGTGGAACAAGATCACATCTCTTTATGGCTTTCAGGTACCGCTTTACACTTAATATCTCACCGAGAACTTACCAGTGAAATTTAAACTGACATTTATAAAAATGCACTTTCTAATAAAGAAAAATCACAATTGAAACTTTTTTATGTCTCATGTTGCAGGACATGGGTATTGTACAGAAATTACAAAACTGCAAAGAACTTCAGGTCCTATCCACAGGAAAAAACATTTGTTTAAGTTTTACAAATCATAACGGGTATACCCAGACTATCATTTAAATACAGGTGCTATCCAAGCTGGTGTCAGTAATACTGAACACAGCTTTGTGCCTGGGAACAAGTGCACTCAGAAGAACTCATGGAGTTAGCAGGCCAGGCTTGCCAGAATGTCAGATGTTGTAACAACATTGTTGTTGTACAACAGCTCCCTTACCATCTTATTTCAACGCACCACAGTCCATCCTGGAAGTCTAACTTCTGCTCATGTGCTCTGCTTATGGAGCAAGGACAAGCCTACTTTTGTTCAATATATAGCAGGCTGTTTCAGCTAACCCTTTTATTCCCTAAGGAGCAGTACAAAAATTCACTGAATACTGAATAAAATTGGGTATCC
This sequence comes from Anas platyrhynchos, assembly GCF_047663525.1. Lineage (NCBI taxonomy): Eukaryota > Metazoa > Chordata > Aves > Anseriformes > Anatidae > Anas > Anas platyrhynchos. Next base: position 74,013,766 of record NC_092621.1, on the reverse strand, counting down.
CCTCCTTGAGGGCAGAAAGCCTTTTCTAGTGCTGACCTTCACTCGTGTTAGACACTTGCGGTACATAAGGCTGAAAAGTTGAAGGAAAGAATTCACAAATTCTGCCAGAAACGCTATCTATGAACTCCGAACATTTTACCTAAAAGAAGGGTGGCCAAAGCAGAGCTTCTGAAGCTTGATGCATTCTCTTAAACTGCAAGCTGATTTGGTTCTTGAAAAATAAAAGAGCAAGTGTTTGAGTAATACTTAGCAAATTCTAATCACATAAACCAGGTGTAGAGGTTAGGAAGAAACTATCAAAATAGCAGAAAAAAAAGGGTCACTCACAAATATAAATAATACAGTATTTGTTTTACTCTGTTCTCACCAACTGTTCTTTTTGATACTGGAACTGTAGGAACTGGGAACTGCATGTCTGTAGTTTCAGCATGAGGAGAACATACATTCATAAATATACACATGCAGAAGATCTTCGAGTAACAGTCATTACAGAAGCTGGGAATAAGGTCAGTAGTATGCATGATTTAAACTAGGACAAAACCTGAAAGCCAGAACGGGTAAGAAACACACCGGAGGATGAAGAAGAAGATTGCAGTAGCATGACATATTACTAAGGGATAAATTGAATTGCCTCAGTCAACACTAGCTGAGTCAACTTTCATATTAATCAATAAAAAAAATAAAAATAACCTTTAAAAGTGATTTTTTTTTTTTAGTGACTATATAGAAAGTGTCATCTTGATTTAAGCAAGTTTATTAGGTGCTTTTTAGGTGTTTTTCAGCTATCAATAGGTTGGAATGCATTTTCACTTTTAGCTGTGTTCTTGGAACATAGCTACAGAAATTCAACATTTTCATGGGTTTCCTTCATAGAGCACAGAAGGAAAAGAGTGCAGGACACCAACAGACCGACCCATGGAAATACGTGGCTTCCAGCACCTCTGTTACATACAAAAATTTGACTTACCGAAAACGTTGAGCCTGCTGAGCTAGAGGTGCCGGATACCTTCTGTTTGGAGAATGGTACAGCTGAGAAAGGATGGCCTGGTTATTTTTTTGGCTTGGATTGTTAGCAAACTTTACAGTGATGGGCTCGGTGGCACCTGGAGGTTTCTGGCCATTCAAGCCTTTGATAGCTTCTTCTGCTTCAATTCGCTTGTCAAAACGGATAAATCCGACACCCCTTGACACCCCTGCATAGGTTGAAGGAAGCATATAATAAATCCAGATGTTATGGCACATTTGACTTTAATATTCAATTCTTTCACCAGCTGCTACAAATGCTAAATTGTGAGCTTACTAGAACTGATCTTTTGCTGACAGAAGACTTCGCTAAGTTTTTGGGGATTTTAATTTATTTTTTGAAGTTATGTAAGATACGCTGGTTAGAAAGAGCTTGGAAGGTTGAATGAAAAACAGTGACATGGCAACTTAAACATCAGGAGCCAAAGAGATATCCCAAAACTGATTTTGGTTGTATGGAGGAGGTGAACCCAGAACAACCTGCATGGTAACCTCTGTTTAGTTAATGCCACTCCACAGTATCTATATTTACTGAGGTTTTATAAATGGCTTAGTCTTCTCCCTAGCAGCAAGGAATGTTTATGCTCTGCTGCAGCACCCCTTAAAAGTTCACTTTGGAACATATATACTAAAACACTAAGACCTATGTGGGTTTTAGGTTGCAGTAATGTAGGTTACAGCCCGGTTTTAACAGGCCATGTTTATTTCTGTAAGTGAAGATTCAGTTTCAGTACATCACCACATACTTTTGTAGGGGATGTTTCTGAAGGAAACCGTTTTTTTGGGTCATAGATTCTTCCTACATACAGGCAAGTCAAAGACAACATGCAAGGAGATCATCAAGTATTTATGGAAGGTCTTAGGAATGTTACAAGTCGAAGCTGTACACCGTGGCCTGAATATGAACATACTGGGGTGTTAATACTTACACCAATTACCAGTAAAGGTTCTAGGGCTAACACTAATTAGTTGTATGCTTTATTATAACATTCCTGAATCCATTTAGAGGCCTCTAACATTTCCCTTCATAATCAGCGAAGTGAGAAGCTTATCCTCACTTTAGAAAGACATTAATGACAAGAAATATACTCTGTTCATAAACAATGACAATTTAAATCAAAGTGACAATGAACAAGTGAAAAAAGCTTTAGAGACAAGTGTCACAGCCTCAACTTTGCATTTTTCATCTGTCAGTTTTTGTCACAACCTTATTATTCATACCCTTTTGAGTCTTTTTTCCACCTTCTTAGCGACTTGGAGAAAAGCTTAAACCTGAACAACAATCTATGCTAAAGAACTGCTGTGCTCATATTAGGATTTGAATGCTTAGAACTACAGTACACACTTTTATAAGTTTAAATTTACTTATGTGGACCATGTAAAATCCCACCCTTTCTGTGCATTAATATCAAAAGCATACTGTAAATATTTGTCAAATGAAGAGTGAAAACTTGTCCAGCATATCTGCTTCTTCTGCAAATCACTATTTGGCATTTAACTTTTCTGTCCCTGCCTCTCCACACACACCGTGTCAATATTGAGATTTCTGTTAAAACACAATTGCAAAGAAGTGCATGTGCAGTCAACTACAGTTCAGCCAAGTGTCAGACGATATATGTATATGTATAACACATACAAAATAAGGTCATTTGAAAACTTTATGACTTCCTGTGGCTGAAAGCTGTTTGTCAACCACAACGACATACTTTGAAAGGGTGCAACTATAAAAAGATATCTAAACTAACTTATTCAGAGAATAATTATGAGTTAAGGAATTGCCCCCTTCCTCCCCCAGCAAGTTTGTTGGTGTGTTTGTGTTTTTTTCTGAGATGTGAATTCTGAGAGCCCTCCTCCGTGTTCTGCTTAGTGCGCTAAATAACTCAATGCTTATGTGATATCCTAGGCACTTAATTTGATTGCTTATTTTTGAAACAAACCCACTGGAAGCAGGTGAGGCAGAGTTAAAGATCTTCAACATCAGCCATTTGAGCCAGGATGAATGCACAGCAAAAACACGTTTGGTCTGAAGAGCAACCCCAGAGCGTCACTGACACCAATTTACTAGTTTATATTAGTTTAAACATACTGTAAAAATGCAACTAACTTAATAGATCTTACTTCTGGTTAGGTACTGGTATAGGCTGCCCTGAGAAGTGGTAGAGTTGTCATCCTCAAAGGTATTTAGGAGATGTGTATGCAGAGCTTAAGGGACATGATTTAATGGTGGACTTGGTAGTGTTAGGCTGCTGGTTGGATTTGATGATCTTAAAGGTCTTTTCCAACCTGAATAATTCTATGATTCTTTAAGACACTGTTAAGGACAGAATTCATCTGCTTCTGAAGAACTCAAAGTTCATTTTCTTCAGTGTACCTAAAGTTAATGAGGCAACCTTGAAAACAGTCTTAACAGCAATTACTAGTCCAGGTCTTTTGTAATCCTAGCAGAGAACCAGCTGCGCATTTCTGTTTTTTTTTTTTTGTTTGTTTGTTTGTGTTTTTTTTTGTTTTTTTTTAATAGAAGTGCTTAATAGCATTTCTTAAAGAGCATGGGGACTATTTTCACACAGCAGCTTGGAAAGGAAGATTATAGCAGCTGTAAATTTATTACAAGCCATGAAACAGGCTTCCAACCTGCACCTTCAGGGTGGAAATGACTCAAGGTGGCTCAGTTCACTCCAATCTATTTTTGTCCATGCATATTTATGAACAATTCTAGCAGAAAATTGCATTTTCTGGCCCACGTACACCTTTCATATATTCTAGAGACAAGACTATTGTACTAAAAGGCAGTATATTTTTCAAACTGCCAGTCCAAGAACAAGAGCACGAGCACAAAGCTGCATACTTACCAGTGACTTGGTCAACTAGAATACGTGAAGTAATAATGCGTCCGTATTGGGAAAAGAGCTGCTCCAGTTCCTTCTGGGTCATTGTTTTGGGAAGTCCACTGACATACAAATTTGCATCTCTGATAGAAGCTGAACTTGGTCGCGCATAGGAAACCTTGAAAGAACACAAAGCAGCTAGAAATTGGAACAGTTCTAAAACACTTGAAATAGAACACTACAGTGTATCAGGACAGTGTGATTTGTTAAGGTCAGCCAAAAGTTACCTTGCAGTAAGAGTTAAGTGGCTTTTGGTGATGACCGCTATAACACTACCACCAAAGGAACACAACACTGATCACGTAGAATTTGACTACATGAACTCAGATATAAATCTGAACTTCAAGCACTATTTATAAATAAGGTAGAAAAGCTAGACATATACAAGTCTTGGTGGAGAAGTGTTATTTTTCATTTATTTTAAGATTAGAGAAAGATTTAAGATTTAACAAAAATTTTTCCTTTTAATTACCATTAAAACAAAAAATACACAGTATGTAGATTGTTTTGATACCTAGGTCATAAAGGCAGTCCAAAGCACTTTCAGGGGTTTGAAGGTATTTAAGTGCTAACTGTGCCCACTGTAAATGTATTGATCTCACTGTCAAACGACAGTCACTCACAAGAACAAGAGAAACTCCACTACTTCATTTATAGCCCTAAGAATGTGTGGCAGAAGGCTTGGGCGCAGAGCTACAACTCAGACATATGGTTTAATTTGGCTGTGTGGAGCAAGCAGTTGGACTCAACAATCCTTGTGTGTGTCCTTTCCAACTCAGGTTATTCTACATGCTTGGACTATTCAGCAGATCACCAACTTCAGCAACAGAGAAGTCATGCCAAATGCCAGTGAAGCTCCCAGGTCCCTTTGGGCTGGAATTTTTGCCTGCTGCCTCAAAGTGCCAGTCAAGTACTTTATAAGATTATCTATTAGATTATTTAATCCTTAAATACATGCCACAGAGTTGAGGAGTTCAGTACCCCTCACTGAAGTCTGCACAAGACTTATCTTTGTTACAGAAAAGACTGTAATTGGACGTCCATGCTTGTGGAACAGGATGGGCCCAAGTACTTTATTTGGTGTTTTCACAGTACAAAAGTACAGTCAAAGGAGACTCAAGGAGAAGTCAGATTTGAGACTCGAGAAGTAGTCAGATTTAACCTCTTTCCCCTCTACAGCATAGGATCAGCTGCTTCTAGTCAGCTAGAACTTAACTCTGTAAACCTATCTTCTGCCTAATCCTTTGGCATTTGTTTTCAAATCCTCCCTCTGTCTCAGTTCGGTACTTATCAGTGAACTGTAAGACTCCCATGGAAGCAAAACAAACAGCAACTGAGATAGAGCATCTCAGTGACTAAACAAGCGATACTCTGAACGTTGCTTTTATCATCCAGCCTTCTACACAGACGCTTTGGGCAAGGTAAGCTGGCTGCATGGGGCTCACCTTGGACACTTGTAGCTGTCCAACGTAAGACACTCAAGACAAGACCCCGTGAGCAGCAGCACCTTGCTCTTTAACATGAGACATGTAAGAATTAAACACTTGTGTCAACACAAGCAGCTGGGAATAAACACAGTCCTTTCTCCTAATTTGCTTTATGTATTTATTTTATGGAGTGTGCAAGTTTAATTATAACACTCCACTGGATCTGAGTCCACTCAAGTGAAGTCCTCTTTCTTCTATATGCTATCCCCTCTCTTGTTTTTAATTTTTTTAAATAACTATTTTTAGGAACACATACCAGGAAACTGTCCACAGAAGAGCTGATAAAAATTACCACCATCACGATGTCAGATAGCAAGCCACAGTCCCTTCTTCAGCAAAATCAGATTCAGTGTCCCTGATGCAAAGTGTTAAACAATAAAAACACTCCACCAAATACTGTCAAAAGATTCCTGACATCTGGTCATAGCAAGAAGCTGCTGTGTCACTTTGGACTAATCTTTGACTCAGCTTTCCACATCACACAAAGCTCCTCTATCATCCTGTAATACGCACTGACAAGGGTTATTTTCTAGTAAGCTTTTCCTTCAAAAATATCTTTTTTTTTTTCCAGGTACACTATAAAGAAAAAGTAATAGTTCCTTTTGTAGGCTAGCTAGGAACTGATAAAGTTTCTGATTTTGACTCAGTTTTTGCCATCTAAAAACTTAAGTGGTGAATATTCTACTAAAAGTCAGTATAGGAATATTCCTGGAACATAATATGAACTACTACGTAGAGTCAGATAAACAGAAGCGTTCAAGACAAAAGTGCTGGTAACCTGCCATAGACCTCTAATTATCACAATTGTAGAAAAAGCTGATTATGCATCACACAAGCTCTTTATCCACATAGCATGCACCACTTCCCTGTAAATTACAGCAATGATGCAATCTCGTAACTTGGATGAGAGGTCAGACAAATATTAAGAAGAGAGTAACCACATTCCTGTGTGAATCACATTACTGTGTGGCAGAAGTGTTTTTCATAAGACCAGTGAGAGGTTTAACACGACCTTCCTTAACAGGCCCTTCTAGAGAGGCAAACAATTGATTTGCTAAACCTTGCTAGAGCAGATTCAATAATCCAGTTCAGGTCTCATCAGCAACATTAGTTCTTTCATGAAAAGAAATGGGGACATCCTACTGTTATTTCCTTGTGCTGTTTTCGCATAATCAACCACACACTTTCTTCTGATGAGTATTTGAAAAGTCAAGTACAATGGGTGGAACTACAAAAATTAAGATGAGAGGAAAGCAAGGTATTGCAATGCAGAGAAACAGAATAGGAATAAGACTTCACTAACCAGCTGTATGGCAGATTTTCTGACAGCTGGGTGAGATGCCCAACTGTCAGTTCTGTGCAAAAGTATATAAACACAAATTTGGTAAAAAAAAATTTCTTTTTGAAGTTGTAAATCTGCTACTTTCATATGGCTGTGCAGCCAAAGCCCAATACTTGCCCAGTAATTGTGTTTAATGCTGAATTCTTCTTTTTACTCTGTATATTCAACCTTCACGCTGCATACAGCTGTATTTAAGAAACAGTTTTTAGATCTTGAGTTTTTCCTACTTTTCTGCAAGCAGAAGTGTATGCTTATGATATTTCCTGGTACACAGTCAGTGAGGCAAACTGGAGGCAGGAAAACCGACAGAATGAAGCTTTCCTGCATTCAGACGAAGAAGGGAACACAGCATGCTGGCTACTCAAGAGGCAGAAAAACACAGCTACTAAGGAATGAAGGATTGCTGATGCTGGATATGAGCTTCTGAGCTCCATGCCACACTTGGTGGGAATATCTTAAGGAGACCCAAGGCCAGAGAATGGAGACAGACAGGGTACAGGCCTGGACACAACAAAATCCCCACTTAACAAAAACAAGTAGTTCTGACCAGCTGAGTTCATGTCGGTTTTCAAAATCAACCCTTCTACCCCCCAAAATTTAGCACTATCAGACATGATAGGAGTACCTTGCAACAAAGTCTGGTAACTGACCACAATGAACTATTAACAATATAGAATTTGATGCCAATGGAAGTAGGGAAGGACTAGTTCTAGTTTTAAATAAACTACATGAGAAAAAAAATGCATAGCTGCATGGATCACTGGAACAGTTTTATCTGCCAGTTTTTCATTCTCTCTGCAGCTGAGATATGCCAAAAAAACTGTTCTATCTAGTCTGACTTAAGCTGCCAGACAAGTTTTCCTTTTTGTATGCATTTGTTCAAGCACTCTAGGGAGAAGTTGGAACTCCTGGGAGCAAGCATCAACTAGAGAAAGAAGTAAAAGTGACTTATCTTTACATTTAAGAAGAAAACTGTGCAATCACCAAGCAGTTTTCTAAGCATGCATGCTTTTAAGCTTGTAGAACGGAGGTTGCAGAACATAAGCCTTGTAAGCTGCTTTCAGACAGGACAAAAGTTTGAATAGAAGACACTGAAAGGCCTCCTGAACCCCCCTAGGACATACTTCAGGGTGCTGCTGTTTTCCCAGACTCAAACCAGACTACCTAGACTCAGTTCTACATCTGTTGATAGATTAAACAGCTCCATTTTCTAAGCAACCTGAAGCAGTAGGTGGACTTTCCATCCAGCTGCCTACCGCTAACAGCCAAAGACATTTTGATACAACACATTAAAGGCAATGGAGTAACTAATCACGGAAATCTATTCCAGATACCTGAACAAAAAGAGGTGACTGGAAATAGTCAGCGTGGATTTATAGAGGGGCAATCACGACAAGGCTACTCAGTTGGTTAGACAAATGACATGATTGCCATGGTGGAAAAGGGGAGATGACCAACATTCATCCCAACTTTAGTAAGACCTTTGACACTCTCCCCTATCACCCTTATAGGCAAAACACACATTAATAACACTTAAGCACATACGAGAAAACAAAATAAGTAAACAGTGAGGGAGGCTAAAAACTGGCTAAATTGCCAGGTTCTGTGGGTTGTGACCACTGTCATGAAATTCAGCTGTGGGATAGTCATTGGGCTCCATCAATGTGGGAAGGATCTTCATTAGTAACCCAGATGACCAGGCAGAGTGTACCTTCAGCAGTTCAGCAGATGACACAAAATGGGATGAGTGGCTGATATGCCAGAGGGTTGTGCTGCCACCCAGAGTGACCTCAACCAGACTTGAGAACATCCTAAAGTTCAAAAATGGGAAAAGGTAAGTCCTCCCCCTGGGCAGGAATACTCTGTGCTCTAGTACATACCGGGAGCCAACTGGCTGAAAAGCAGCTCTGCAGAGGGCTCTACAGTCCTGGTGGATAGCACTCTGACCACAAGTCAACAAAATGCATCCTTGTGACAAAGACGGCCAACAGCATCCAGGGCTGTGTTAGGAAAACTATTATGATCAGCACTTCAAGGGATGCGATCCTTCTCCTCAATGTAGGGCTGACATAACTCTGGTGCAGGAGTCCAGAGCAGCAGACTGTACCACAAGAGATATTTACATACTGGTGAGTCCAACAAAGGGCCACAGAGGTGATTAAAGGACCAGCACATCTCTGATGCAAGGGGAGGCTGAGAGAGCTGGGATTGCTCAGTCTGGAGAAAAGGCAGCTCAGTAGGATCTTATCCTTAAATTCCTAACGAGGGTAGTAAAGATGGAGCTAGACTCTTCCCTGTGGCATCAAATGACAGGAAAAGAAGCAATGGACACAAATACTGATATAGCAAACTACTTGGAAAGACCATATAGATTTCATTCTGTAAGAAAACGTTTTTATGATCAAGGGTGGTCAAGCATCAGAAGATGCTGGTTGTCCAGTTGGGTTATGAACGTCCCCAGGGATGGAGACTCACAGTCCTGGGTAACCTGCTTGAGGTGACTCTGCTCGGAGCAGGAGGCTGATTAGTGATCTTCAGAGGTACCTCCAACCTCAGCCATTCTGTGATTCTGCAACAATACATAAACTTTAAAATAAGTCTTAAATGGACTTCAACCCAGAGGCTGGAAGCAGTTTGAATCAAGTGAAAATTACAAATCTGTAACAGATGATTCAGTGTTTTGTTTTTTTGTATAAACTCAGTGATGTAGACATTTTTCTCCTATTCCTACCTAGAGGAATTCAAAATAGAGACACTGTCTTCAAAAAGGAAATTCAGACTGCTGGGCACATGCTGTCACATCAAGGATAAACTTACTGACACTCCCCTACATGCCCCCAGAAAGGAAAAATCCACAGGAAAACGTTTCTTAGCTTACTGCAAGTTCACCTTACACTACAGAACCAGTGGATGTCAAAATATCAAACAGTATCTGCAAAGCACCTATCACTTTTCCTTTCATCTCTTAAATATGCACTCCTTCATGGTGATTTGTGATCCATTGATGTCTATTGCTCATGTCCTTGCTGGTAAATGCTACCTGGAACAGTCAGACGTAGCAGTCAAGGCCTGTACTGAACACTTGAAGAAAGCAAGCAAATGAAAGCAGTAAACTCTAACCAGTAAATAGTACTACAGGTATTCCATATCTAAGAACACACAACAATCGCAGATTTCTCTCTGTGGAAAGTATCTCAGAGAGTACTCCTGTCTTCTGACTGATGCTTGCTGGCATCTGTGCAGATCAGTTACAAGAGTAACATACAAACAGAAATTAATACATCAGGGTTAAGATCCAAACACCACCTCTAGATGTCTTGCTAGGCGCCTGAAGTTCTGACCAGGTAGGAAACTGAAAGAAACAACTTCAAAAACCCAGTGTAAAAGAAATTTAACTCTGGCAAACCATTACCAGTGATCTGAGATTACTGCAAGCCAGCATCATTAGAGAAAAACAAGGATGCCACAAAACATAAGAAAATTAACTCCCATGAAAAAGAAACTTACATGGAGCATGAGATACGTTTCAACTCGTTATTGATATCAAAGTCCAACTACTTCACTCATAAGATTTCAAGCAGAGAGTCTCCAGATTCATCTTACTACCTGGCAGTTTGCTAGCTAGCTCAGTAATTACTTGCTGATCATTCTAGATTCATTCTTGTCATGCAATATACATATGCACTGAATTAACAGCTGCGCTTAGATATTACTTCCACAGCTACTTCAACAGGTGAATACTTAATAAACACCAAGGTTATGCAGCGTCAGAACTATTGAACACAATGTGAGTCAAGAAGCAGCCGGAAAGCCTGGCTTTAAATATTTAATGACGACACACACACTGCGTAACAGTGAACATAGCTGCTCTGTAGACAACCACTTGAAAACAGTTTTACTGGAATTTTCCATTACTGCTAGTAGGAAAGACTTACTTATAGAAATGTAAACATCACATTAAAAATTTGAGGTATTTTCACTGTTTTAATATTTCATTTTTCAGCACCAAGATGAATTGATTTTCAACTTAAAGCCATGAAACCTAGCAGGTTAAATTAGTTGCCAAAGAGAAGAAAGACCCAGTCCCTAAAAATGAGAGTCCGTTTCTTACCATCTGCTGCTACTGTTAGACACCTTACTCTACTTCTAATATATAGCCTCTTAAGTAGTATAGAGAACAAGCAAGGATTTGTTTTTATTGCCTGCAAGAACTTTAGGAAAAACTGATATTATATTCTAAAACACTCTGCTTAAGGTATTCTTTTTATAGTTTTTATATCTGATATCTTTAAATATCAAAATACTTCTGTACGTGTTTACATTCAACAACTTCCAGTGTAAACTATCAACACTGTCTTATAGATGGTATCCATTTCTTTTAAAAATCTTGTGTTGTGGTTTAACCCAGCCGGCAGCTAAACACCACACAGCTGTTTGCTCACTCTCCCCCCCTCTCCCTCTCTGGGATGGGGGAGAGAAATGGGAAAGTGAAGCCTGTGAGTTGAGATAAAGACAGTTTATTAAGACAGGAAAATAATGGCAATAATAACAACAATAATGATGATAATAGTACTACTACTAATAATGTGTACAAAACAAGCAATGCACAATGCGATTGCTCACCACCTGCTGAGCGATGCCCAGCCTAACCCCGAGCACTCCAGCCCCCTACCCTGGCTAGCCACCCCTATATATTGTTTAGCATGACGTCAGATGGTATGGAATACCACGTTAGCCAGTTTGGGTCAGCTGTCCTGGGTCTGTCCCCTCCCAGCTCCTGCTGCACCCCCAGCCTGCCCACTGTCAGGACAGAGCAAGAAGCTGAGATATCCTTGGCTTGGTGTAAGCACTGCTCTGCAACAATTAAAACATCAGCGTGTTATCAGCACTCTTCTCACCCTAAGCCAAAATATAGCACCCTACCAGCTACTAGGAAGAAAATTAGATCTGTCCTAACTGAAACCAGGACAGCTTGTTTCAGTAGAAAAAAATCCAAAAAGACTACACGAAGTTTGTGCAGACAAACATGGGTTAACCACTCCTGCAAACCAGACAGATGTATATTGGGAAAAGGAATATATTACAAATATAAGCCCTCTTGGCAAGCACAATAAAGACAAGGAACTATTTCTGTTACAACAACATTCTCAGACCATTGTGTTCTTAACCTTCACTTAAATTAGTATGAGATGCCATGACTCAAAAACTCTTCTTCTTGATTCCCAATAAAATGCTGAAGCACAAAGCAGAGGCTGAGACTCGTCTCAGCTGTCACTAGCCAGTAAAAGGTTGTCTGAAATAGGAGAGCACATTGCTATATATTCAGGTTTACTTTGTCTCTGCTCAAATGAAAAATAGTTCCATTCCAAACAGAAGTTGAAGGCCAGTTTTCCCAATATACACAAGACTGCCCACTTAAACACTGAATTTAAGTCACTAGTGCAAGCTTGCACCAGCATTTGTGTGAGCAAGCAAAGTGGTAGACTTAGGCCACTTAGACAACTCTCAGGAAGTATGAAAACATACTTCTAAATTCAAATTCACCTATCCGTGTAAATTAACAAAAAGGATCATATCTAATACTGGCTGTGCTTTTACAGCCTGTCCTGTAATGGATGTCTTTGAAAAAAACAGGCACAGAAGTAACAGCCTTTCAGTACTACAATCAGCAGAAGTTGAGATTTTAGTCCACACCTCATGAAGACTGTCCAGCTATAGACAGTGCCCGAACTGCAGCCTCGAGGTCAGTCCTGGGATTCATGTCCATTCCCTGCCAGCTCAGCAGAGAGTACAAATGGACCAAGCAATGGTCTGCTCCTCCAGAAAACAAGACACAACTGGAACCACAACCAGCCAGAAAGAGGTAACTGCTGAGGGATCATGGTTGGAGGGAGCTACACTTCACACAGTCATCTGGCACATCATAAACACTGAACTGCAAAGTTAGTGATTCTCTCAGGATATCACAGCACGGTGATCGTATCAGCTGCTACACATGCTTGATAAACAATCCCCAACCCAGACATGTAACAAGCTACACTGACCAAGGCAGCTCTTTGCACATCTGAATTAACAGCCCAGCTAGAAGAGTGCTGCAGCTCCATTTTCTTCACAAGCAGGCCTAACAAGCTGTTCACAGTGGTTACTGACAGGCAGAGTAGTTTGCACAAGTATGCCAAAGCCAACAAAGTCCCACCTTTATTTTTTATAAATTTCTACTTTCAAATTGGAATTATTTCATCAAGACAACACTTTCTGAAGTCTGAACTAAAACCACGCTGAACTTAAGACTCACAAATGCAAACTCAACATGGTTCTAAGTGGGGGGATGGAGTCTCTTGCAGCAATTTGTAAGTAACTTCTCACTGGAAATCTTCCACCTTTACGTATTTATGATCTTCGCTCCTGGGTATGTTAACACAGTGTATGAACACTAGATATGAGGTCCCCAGCATCTGAGGCTACATCAGTTTTCAAATTTCTTACCAAAAAGAGGAATGCCACTGATGTTATAGTGATCACTGGTGCTCACGGGAAACACGGGTTTTGTACTCTAATTCCTCTTTGACCATATCGTGAGATTCTGTGTTTGACTCTTGTCAGTCAGCAAAACCACCGCAGCTCCTTGCACTGCTCTCCTGCAGCACAGCCCACGCTCAGCAGACCCTGCTTTACCCTGCTGCCCAAGCAGACCTGTCAGAGCACCATTGCAAAACAAGGCTAGCAACAGAGATTATTTGGATCAGCATGAAATTTTGGATCAGCATGAGATCTAAGGAAAAATCTGGTTTCAATTCTGGCTCTAAATCCCAGCTGGACATCTTAATGCACTTTTCCTCCTTTGTGATTTCTTCAAAATGAAGTATAATTTAATTATTAAAGCAGATGCAACAGCAAGTTCAGCACAGAGAATCAAGTTTTACAAGGAACTCAAGACCATGAGCAGGCGTCATTCGGATGAGAAGACTGTGAAGGCTTAAGACAGCAAGCAATGAGACAAAGACAACCAGACTGAGAAATCAGAATCAATCAGAAATCAGAAACCAGAATCAATCCCTTGTGAAGCATCTTGGATGGGATTCTCTAGTCTAGGAAGCACTTCTTCCCAGCACTATTCCCAAGAGTATCTTGAATTGAAGTACAGAAACACCTCCTTGTGAAAACAAGATCATTTTTCATATGGTGAAGAGACTGTGTACAGCATCTGAGCCATCATGTTGACATGGTTAAGACCAGCCCTTGGTCTTATGTCAAGTGAGTCACCAACTCTTTCTGTTACCACAAAACCAGACATTAAGCACTGAGTCTTTGAATAGAACACAGCCTGCCTACTTTCACCTCTACTAATCAATAATTGTATCAAGTTCAATACACAGAGCAACAACATGCCTGTAAGAGCTACTGTTTCAAGAGGAGCTCTAAGGGGCTCCATCCCACCTAACACTAATTCAGAGCTCCCAGCTCTTTGTTTTTCATTCAAGATGCCTTCATTCTTGTTCACTGCTCAGTCTCACAGCCTTGGGGTAACACTTATCCCAGAGAACCAAATTTCATTTGAAAGAGCAGCACAGTGTCCTTATGAGATTTCATGGGTCCTTCTCTGTGTAAATCAACAAATAAGCCTGCTCCAAAAAGATTTATACTTTGTTCTCTTACATCACCAGAAAAAAACTGGCAACTACAGTTCACTGCGACTATTACAGCCATTTACAAGCAACACAAGGTTTCTTTGAGTAGTAGAGATGCTTCAGTTAGATCAGGAGGCCTGTTCTGACTTTCAGTAGCTACCAAAAAAAATAATTTTCTGTTCCACAATTCTCAGGAGGAACACAGCTTGTAGAAAAAGTCTTCCAGTTTATAAAAGAATTTTCTGCAAACAGTGATTTCAAAGGTATCTGAAATTTGCTTCATGCAAGAGTGATAAATACGTGACTCAGCAAGCAAGGGCACATCAAGCTGATGTTGCATTTAAGCACTGCACTGTTCTGGTATCTTATATTCTTCTATGGTTATACCAGCTCCCTGAAAAAAAGAAATCCTTGGAAATGTCAGCAACAAATTAGAAATATGCATTGAAAGTCCCAACAAAAACCCTACAGCCCTTGAGATTTTTCATGACCTGTTTTTTTTTTTTTTCCTCCAGATCCTGGCTAGGATCACACACTCCTAGTAGTATGCCACAGGACCAGATGGGGACTTTCAAACATTACAGAAAAAAGCAGTCTTTGACCTTGTTTAGAGAAGGAGCTTGGTACATGAATGTAGCACACTATTCAGAATATGGTCAGCTTAAGCAAAAGCTGCATTTGTGCTCTCAGAGAGGCAGTGTGAGAGAAAGGATGAAAAAACAAGCCAAAGCAAACCTCTGAACAATGGTTACCGTGTTCTGCGAGGATGGCTCAAAGCATTTTACATTAACTGCCCACAAAGGCTGACCTTGCAAAGGGTAAAGTGGTTTTGCTTTTTAGATTCCTTCTGTAATCACAGATGAAGACAAAAGGTGTTTGCTTTAAATGTTAAGATCAGAAATGACAGGTATGATACCTTGGGTATTACAGGCCTTAAACTCATGCTACTACAATTTTCGTTTTGTAATCCACATGCAATTCCAAATACATTTATTTTACTTTAAGAGTGGATGGGGAAGAGTGTTAAAATACAGAGTTCAATACATGAACAAAGTCAGCTTCAACCTGACACTGCACCTCGTCTCCAACTGGCAGCCTCAGCTCCTGTGCTGTGCTGTTTTTACTTAACACCAGTCTTTATAGAGAGGACGAGGACCAGGAGTACTCCTTAGGATTTAACTGGTTAAATACAACATACTTTTAAAGACCTAGTAAACTGCTTCTATGCCTACCACAAAGGAGCACCAGGAACAGGCTTTCAGAAGACTTGGTCTGAAGTGGCTACAGAAGATCCAAATTGCTTCTGTTCACCAAATGACACGTGCAATAGCATATGTAAATTAGCAATTAAAAACTGAAATCCTGTTAAGGACAAAAACAGAATTGGAGGTTTTCTCAGAAGTGCTTAAGGTAATGCGGTTAAAATGCTGTACTACTAGAAGTTTATCATACTACTATAAGAAAAGGTAATTAAATTCACTGATGTCTCTCAACAATAAGATGAGAATTATGCACTATAATCACAGAACCACAATTCTGCTGACAGCTTCGCCTTTCGAGGGACTGTAGTGCGTAAGATTTAAAACCTGTAGTCATAATTATATCAGTATCTTTAAAGAGAGGAATCACTTAAAACTTTGAATATAAGTACAAAGAAAAGGCAACAAATAAAAGGAGACAGACTCCAAACTCTGCTCTTCACATTTGGAGAAAATACATTTTCACACTTTTCCGACTTTCTGTTAGTCCTCAAAGACCTCCCTACATACTTTGCTTCGTTCTTCCTATGTTCTTTCTTGACTCAGGGGGTGGTGAGGAACTGGCACAGGCTGCCCAGAGAAGCTGTGGATGCCCCATCGCTGGAGGTGTTCAAGGCCAGGTTAGATGAGGCCCTGAACAACCTTATCTATTGGGTGGCATCCCAGCCCATGGCATGGGGGGGTTGGAACTGGGTGATCCTTGAGGTGCCTTCCAACCCATGCCATTCTATGACTATGTTCCTGTGGAGGGCTGGATATTATCCTGGGTAGTCTTGTCATATGAAGTATGGAACA
Organism: Anas platyrhynchos; assembly: GCF_047663525.1. NCBI lineage: Eukaryota > Metazoa > Chordata > Aves > Anseriformes > Anatidae > Anas > Anas platyrhynchos. The sequence goes on along the minus strand of NC_092621.1, from coordinate 73,997,347 downwards.
GCACAGTTTTTACAGAACCTAACTCACATTTCTAATGCTGTTACACAAAGGTTGTGGGAGAGTTGGGAGGGAGTATTCTTCACAGACAGAATTTCTAGGTTGGAAGAGACCTCTAGACCATCAAGTCCAACCTCTGACCTAACACTAGCAAGTCCTCCACTAAACCATGTCGCTAAGTTCAACATCTAAATGTTGTTTAAAGACCTCCAGGGATGGTGACTCAACCACTTCCCTGGGCAGCCCATTCCAATGCCTCACAACCCTCTCAGTGAAGAAGTTCTTCCTAAGATCCAACCTAAAACACCCTGGCACAACTTTAGCCCGTTCCCCCTCGTCCTGTCACCAGGCATGTGGATGATCAGAATCACTAACAAAATCTAAAAAAAAAAAAAAGGTGGGACCCAAATTCTTCTGTTCTTGAAACTGAAGTGAATCTGTTCACAACTTTTGCTCTTGGAAGGAAAAATGTGAACTTCAAAGTTCTCCATATTTGTGTTCAGTGAACTGCTGAGGACAAACACTGGCCAGAACATCTGCATTACTCATTTCACAAACACCTTGCAGAAAAGCAAACAACCGCATATCCATTGACATTGTTACTGCTTTTATGGAAGATCTGAATCTACAAACCCTTTCAAGAAAAAAACTAACTGCATGGGTAAGATATCTAGAGTTGATATGTAATGTCAAAAGTCACTAGCTTATTACTAAAGGTCAATCAATTTTTCACAAGGCTTCCGCAATTTCTGAAGTACATCTGTATTTTACAGTAACAGCAGCACTCTTATGGAGAAATCAAGTATTTTGATTTTTTAAAAAGCACAGATCTCCATATTTGGAAATTTTAACACGTTGGACACATGCAGAAAAGTTGTATTCTACTTAAAGGACTTTCCATAGCACTGGGAAGGTAGAAGACAGAAGATGTGGTATTGGTGTCCCAGTATTAACAGTTTAGTTTTAGTTGATTTTTCTTACTGCTTGGAGCTCAGCTCTTGAGCAATTTTCAGTCTTCCTTCAGCCCCATGGAGTACTTCCTGCCCCTTCTAACACATCAATTTTTGTGCCAGACATCACACCACCCACACAGGCTCAGAAAGGAACCACTGCACGACCAGATGCAAAACTGCTCAGCAGTCTTTGTGTGAGCTGCACTGGTCTGAGGGACCCTCTCGCTGGCACAACAGCAGCAGACTCCTGCAAGAACTGATCGGGTGTGACAGAGCCCATCTGGGGACCAAACAGGAAACAAGCTATGCAATTGCAGGAGAGATGAGCACATTTTGAAGTTCAATCTGACATGCTGAGCTATTTTGCTTGGAGTAGTTAGGTATTAATGAAGAACCGTGTGACCTGAGCATGGTTTACAGGAAGAGACAGCAACACGCATTCACAAGTGAATGCTCCTCTCAATGTTACTCAGCAACATGAAAAATAAGCACCACACATAAGACGGTTAAGTAACATCCAAAGTCTGAAGGGATTTGAATTTCAGTGAAGAACAAATTTTACCTGGGGGTGAAAAGGCATGTGTGGGGTGGGGAGGGGGGTTTAAAAAGGAAATGCTGTCAAAGCTTTAACTGTAACATAGATAAAAGGTTGTATAATTATCATTTATATAACTCCTGCAGAAACTTAAGGTAAAAAAACACCTTTACCTTTGTTCCAAGACACATTGTTCTGCTGCTACAGATCTGCTAGAGCACTTCAATTTTACCTTGAGAATACAGTCCTGAGGTATTTAATTACCCTGTCAAGACCACTAAATGGTCTGGCACCATGCCCCTTCTCTGAATCTCTGCTGATTGATAGCATCAATAAAATTCACTAGCTTTAATTAAACCTTCAAACAGGATCCCCTTTTGCCACTCACTAGATCAATGTCCTTTAGTGCTGTAAGAACAAAATCGAGGAGGTAAAGAGGGTTTCTCTCACCTTCACAGCTCTTGCCCCCCGGTATTTTAATGGACTTTTTACTCAGTTCATATATATTTCATCGCTCTCCAGGGAGATCAATGAAAACATTAATATAGAAAATGATGCTACCAAAGTTTTCTTCTAAAAATATCAATGTTAGAGAAGACAATCTTTTTCTGCTGCACCAATATAGAAATCAAACTAGTATGCTTCTTTATTCTGCATTTTATTATATCCTGTGAAGTGTTTTCAAGAATACTATCAGAGGTACAAGTTCACAAGGGTGAAGACCTTAAGCTGCTACAATTGAGGACAATTTCCTTAAAATTACTGTAAATCTAAGTAATGGTTCACGGCACCAAGTGAAATTGCACATCATAAAGCCAAGTTTTAAGGACATGCTGACTCAGAGGACATTATCAAAATTGTGGCATGACATGCTTCAAGTATCCCCTTGCTGAACTGCACTTTTTTGGGCATGTGTAAAGCAAATAGCTCAGTATTCACTCCTGTTAAATTCATAACTAGCTGTTTTTAATTACACAGCTTTCTACAGTAGGGCAGTTAACTAGGTGATAATGATGACAAAGTAGGACTTGTGCATGTAGCCAAATAATTTGTCAAACTTTCTTACAGCTTCCTGTTGGAATTATATTACATGTGAAGGCAGTTTTTTTTAAACATATGCAAAGCTATGAAGGAGTGGGAGGAAAACCTACAGATTTAATACTTTAGATAAAATATTTCTTAAATCTGTATTCTCCTGACAGGTGATAATTACCCATGTAAATACTCTAATAGTCAAGAAAACTAAAAAAAAAAAAAAAGAAAGAGGAAGAAGCTCTACTAAATTTGATTTTTAAGAAGCACTAGCTAGATAGAAGACAGATAATCAATGCTATCTTATAAAAAAGGATAACAGCTAGGCCTGTAGCTAGGCCAAACCATTTTTCCCCTCTACACTGCAGATTTCCATACGTGCCTATACACATATCACCAGCACTGAGAACTAAGACAGCTGTCAGCTCCTGTACAGAAAGGCTCTGCTGCTTCAGGCCCTCTCATGCTGGAGAGCTGCAGGATGGACAGAGGGAAGTTCCTCGGCCCTACTTCACCTTGTGAGGGGGAAACAAACATGATGTTACTCTGTTGGCTGCGTCCCTTGTGAGCTCTGAACCACCAAAGACCACATCCATCACTCATACACCCCAGCATGCACAGACAACAGCCAGGCTGAGCTTTCCCTGTGTCCTCCTGGTAGCCCCAATTGACATTAAAAGCTGCCTCTTATTCAGGATCTTACACAGCTCTGTACCAGTTCAAGGACAGGATATTTGTTTGCCCTTTCCATTCCATTTTAGACTTATTAGCACTGAAGGCATTTACAACACACCAAAAGGTATGGCCACACAGATAACCTCGCAATAAATTCATCTGAGTCTTTTTGATGGAGCTTTCCCAGGAATGAGGGCAGGAAAAGTCACTGATGATCTCCCTCCTCCCAAGCAGAAACTGAATAAAACGTGCACTGAATTTTCTTATTCCTTTGCAAAAGGAATGATGACACTTGCATGCTGTTTGCTCCTCAGAGTTTTTCAGACTTGGGAAGAAGAGATCTTTTTGTGACAAAACAAATGAAAAAAACAAAAACCAAATCAATGAACAAGCAAATGGGTAAGCAGAAAGATCGCTCAAGGCACAGAAATCCATGTTCTCTGTTCTATTTAAGAGCCAATGAAAAAGTACTTTCCAGCAGCAGCTTCTTCTGAAAAAAAAAAAAAGAGCCATAGCAAGTCTTTCACCTCTCCGATACAGCTTGCTTTTACACTGAAGTTGCATAATTCAGCGAAGCCCAAAATTCACAGGCTACCTGCAATATAAATATACCAACTTAAAAGTATTTCATGAAGCTTTCCAAAGGACAGCCCTCCCTCTAAAAAGGTAGCAAGTAATTGGTTTCAATGTTGCTACCCACACAGAAAAAAGGTAAGCCAGCAATCTGCAAATTTGTGGTTTGAGTACATTTTACTTCAAAAGAACAGTAGGTGGCAGCCCTTTTAGGGATGAAGGAATGTAACCAGTGACTGTAGAAAAGAAGCAGCAGGTCAGATGTACCTGTCATGCACCCAATACAGAATGCCACAGACTGGGATCAGGATTTGAGCAGGAATGCTCCCACTTCAGCCACTACATGGAGGTATCAACTACAGACAAATTGGAACACTGTGGTCCCTGAACCCTTACGAAGGCTCCGCAAAGGTCCTGGTCTTGAGAGCTCAGAAATAACACCTCAAGTCTTGAAACACATGAGGAATCCTCCTAGCCTCTTCTTCTCCTGCAGTGTGGAAGGAGGTAAAGACAGACTCTTTAAACAGTACATAGGGAGAATCCAGTCATGAAAAGTCGGCCTGAAATATGGCTTACCCCCAAGAAGGGATAAGGGAATAAAGCAGCCTTTCCCCAGGTGATGTACACTAACATTGAAAGATGCTGCTGAAATTGAACAGAGCCAAACATGGGTAGCTAGAGTCATTATTTGCCATGTAACATGAGAAAAAGCAACATTCAGAGATACTTTCTTCTAAATAAAGAGATGAAAACTATTTTGTTTGCTTTACCTTAGCACTTGAAGAAGGCAAGAAAGGAAAAGCAGTGTCACCCCCCACCTCAATCTATTTTCACTTTTTCCCCCCCAGACTTTTTTTCTTAAACAATACATTTCTATTTGCAGAAATTTGGTGATGTTTACATTAATCACTCAGGGGCAATGGGTGCAAGCTAGAACATTGGAGGTTCTGCTTAAATGTAAGACAACTTTTTCGTGGTGAAACTGGAACAGGCTGCCCAGGGGTGTTGTAGAGTCTCCTTCTCTGGAGACATTCAAAACCCGCCTGGATGCATTCCTGTGTGACCTGATCTAGGTGTTCCTGCTCCAGCCAGGGGACTGGACTAGATCTTTCAAGGTCCCTTTCAATCCCTAACAACCTGTTATTCTGTAAACTGAAAGATGACCAAGAAGTCATATGCTGGAAACAAATTCAAGTCACCTGAACCCCCTGTAAGGAATCTATTTGATTTGGGAAGCCTGGATTGATTCTCTGTATTCACCATCCTTTTCCTTTGAATATTTACATAGTCCACAGAACTTGTCATCCTGAGCAGATGCATTTCTTAGTTTTGCAGTCTAAGATATACCTAAGATACAACATACCTGTAACATTACTGGAGAACTAATCTATGCCCCTTTCCCCCAGAAGACTGCTTTATAAGCTGCACAAGCTTTGGGCGTACTAAATGGCTTTCTTCCATATTCCCTCACCAAGTAGAACATGGGAGAGGCTGCCTTCAGGCAAGCCTACTAAAAGCAAGTAGGTAACTTTCTGCAAAGCATCTATCCAAGTCTTTCCATGACTCAATGTTTATTAACTGCAGCATATATAAGTTACAAATAGCATCATGCATTCAATAAACCTCATGAATCCAGAACAGTTCGGGCAATCTACCTGAATTCATGCCATCTTATATTTGCCTGCTATTTTTTTTTTTAAAGTTGCTCAGCATTGCTTTTTAACTCCAAAGCCTTTACAAGGTGAGCTTTATCTTACAGCTCAAATATGACCCTAGTTAGAGGGCAGTCACTGTCCAAGTGATCAGCTAGCAAACCCTGCTGTTTAATGAGAAAGAATAGGCTGGCTGGCCCCTGTGCTGCCTCCAGGCACGAACACCTGTGAAACACATTCAAAGGCCCCCATTCCCTGACAATTTTATTTCATCTCCTTTCCTAAGATTTCAGAGTCCAACAATTGCTCAAATCGATATCCTGACTCTTCTGATAATGGAGTAATTGCTTAATGCTACATTTCCAAGGTATTAATGTGAAACTTTAGTACACATGAATAACGTGCTAATTACAGTGTCATTTCCCCATCACCACAACCCCACCTTTGGAGACATTTAAAGCCATTTTATAAGAAAGAATAAAACGTGATTAAATGTGGTTGGAGTGAACAAAAACACAGTTGGTAAGAAGTTTCAAGATTCCTTTCTCTAGAAATTGAGGGAATTGAATTTAGTTAACAAGAGGTGCAGTTGTTATAACAAAGTGAAAAAGCAGGAAACCCTAACATTGGAGAAAAACGAGGCATATAAATATGGAACAACCTTGAAATCCAGTAATTCACAGACCTTTATAAACAAACCAGTTATCTCAGCATTTCATTTTAAGGATGTGAGAGAATACTCCTTTAGGCTGCAACTGTCTTGTTTAATAAGCAAATTATACTGTCTTCTTTGAAAAAAAAAAAAAGTAGGAAGCATACAGTGCAATCTTCAGACTATATGCAATACTGCATTTATTACTTAAGCATGCAAAGCATATGATCTGATGTCACCTAATTGAGATATCACCTAATTTAAGCTCAAATATAAAATATTGACAATTATCATACATACCAATTTTGTATATTCAATTATAATCTCTAGGTGGACTACAGGACTAATCATCTGCTCCATGGTGAAGTCCTAGGCAAGTTTATTAGCATTAGCAGAATGCTTACGTTGTACTTGGAAAGGAAAAATGCATCATGCATCTTAACAAGAAGTCAAAACACTTCTGTTTCTTTAAACCATAAAGAACACTACATACTTTTATTGTTTTAGTTTGAAGTCTCAATCCATTCAGAGTGTTGATAGCTTTTTCGGCATCCTTGGGATCAACGTAGTTCACAAAACCATAACCCAAGCTCTGTCCTGATAAAACAGACGAAGAAGAATGAATGTTAGTACTGCTATGCTACACAACAGATAACTAAAGGTGTTAAGAACTTCTACGGGCACACTGAGCAAAAAATTGCTTATATTGAAGAACAATTATCTGCCTCAATGAAGTTTCAAAGGCTTACATCTTATTTTGCCAATAAGCCTGGGGGCTTTAGCTTCCTCTGCTCCCATGGGCTGCCCTAAGTTCAACGCAGAAAAGGCTACAGTCATTTTAATGAAGGATTTAAATAGCTATGTGAAATATGTTCAGGATTTTGTTATGAACCATTAGAGATAAGAGGAAGCGCAGGACCTTCCAAGTTAAAATATCAGAAATCCACCATTGAAGTATCAGAAATCCATCATTCACTCCTCAAATTTTTAGTTGAATATGGAAAATATAGCAAAAGTCTGTAATGGTATATGAAAATGAGCGCATTTCAAACATACTTAATATCAGAATTTGAGACAAGAGATCTTTGGAGCAGAACATTTCTACAGATGTTACACACTAAGTGGAACCTCACAGTAACAAGGGGTTTAAAAGGTAATTTTGTTCTATATTCAAGCCAACTGCCACAAATAACTGGATATCAGTCAAATACAATTAGAATAAAAACACAACATTATCAGGTTCTTTACATATCTGAATTTTTACTTATCTGAATTACA